>NC_069505.1:193202218-193422218 GCF_027579735.1 Bombina bombina | reverse complement strand
CCCAACATCGCCGACACCTACATTATAATTATTAACCCCTAATCTGCCGCTCCGGACACCGCCGCCACCTACATTATATGTATTAATCCCTAATCTGCCGCTCCCAACGTCACCGCCACTATATTAAAGTTATTAACACCTAAACCTAAGTCTAACCCTAACCCTAACACCCCCTAACTTAAATATAATTACAATAAATCTAAATAAATATTACTATCATTAACTAAATTATTCCTATTTAAAACTAAATACTTACCTATAAAATAAACCCTAAGATAGCTACAATATAACTAATAGTTACATTGTAGCTATCTTAGGGTTTATTTTCATTTTACAGACAAATTTGTATTTATTTTAACTAGGTAGAATAGTTATTAAATAGTTTATTAACTATTTAATAACTACCTAGCTAAAAATAAATACAAAAGTACCTGTACAATAAATACCTAACCAAGTTACACTAACACCTAACACTACACTATAATTAAATAAATTAACTAAATTAAATACAATTACCTAAATTATATTAAATTAGCTAAAGTACAAAAAAACACTAATTACAGAAAATAATAAAAAATTACAGATATTTAAACAAATTACACCTAATCTAATAGCCCTATTAAAAATAAAAAAAGCACCCCCAAAATAAAAAAAAAAACCCTAGCCTAAACTTAACTACCAATCGCCCTTAAAAGGCCTTTGCGGGGCATTGCCCCAAAGTAATCAGCTCTTTTACCTGTAAAAGAAAATACAAACAACCCCCCAGACAGTAAAACCCACCACCCACACAACCAACCCCCCAAATAAAATACTATCTAAAAAAAATCCTACGCTCCCCATTGCCCTAAAAGGGCATTTGGATGGGCATTGCCCTTAAAAGGGCAGTTACCTCTATTGCAGCCCAAAGTCCCTAACCTAAAAATAAAACCCACCCAATACACCCTTAAAAAAAACCTAACACTAACCGCCTGAAGATCGAATTACCAGGAGAAGTCTTCATCCCAAGCCGGGCCGAAGTCCTCAACGAATCCGGGAGAAGTCTTCATCCAAGCCGGGCGAAGTGTCCTCCATACAGGCAGAAGTCTTCATCCAGTCGGCATCTTCTATCTTCATCCATCCGCGCGGAGCGGGTTCCATCTTCAAGACAACCGATGTGAAGTATCCTCTTCATCCGATGACTAAAGCTGAATGAAGGTACCTTTAAGTGACATCATCCAAGATGGCGTCCCTTAGATTCCGATTGGCTGATAGAATTCTATCAGCCAATCGGAATTAAGGTAGAAAAAATCCTATTGGCTGATGCAATCAACCAATAGGATTGAAGTTCAATCCTATTGGCTGATCCAATCAGCCAATAGGATTGAGCTTGCATTCTATTGGCTGATTGGAACAGCCATCAGCCAATCGGAATCTAAGGGACGCCATCATGGATGACGTCACTTAAAGGTACCTTCATTCTGCTTTAGTCGTCGGATGAAGAGGATGCTTCGTGTCGGATGTCTTGAAGATGGACCCGCTCCGCGCCGATGGATGAAGACTTCTGCCCGTCTGGAGGACCACTTCGCCGGCTTGGATGAAGACTTCTCCCGCTTCATTGAGGACTTCGCCTGGCTTGGATGAAGACTTCTCCCAGTAAGTCGATCTTCAGGGGTTAGTGTTTAGGTTTTTTTAAGGGGTGTATTGGGTGGATTTTATTTTTAGGTTAGGGACTTTGGGCTGCAATAGAGCTAACTGCCTTTTTTAGATAGTATTTTATTTGGGGGGTTGGTTGTGTGGGTGGTGGGTTTTACTGTTGGGGGGGTGTTGTTTTTGTATTTTTTTTTACAGGTAAAAGAGCTGATTACTTTGGGGCAATGCCTCGCAAAATGCCCTTTTAAGGGCTATTGTAGTTTAGTTTAGGCTAGGGTTTTTTTTTTATTTTGGGGGGGCTTTTTATTTTAATAAGGCTATTAAATTAGTTTGTAATTAGTTTAAATATCTGTAATTTGTTTATTATTTTCTGTACTTTAGTGTTTTGGTTTTTTTGTACTTTAGCTAATTTAATTTAGGTAATTGTATTTAATTTAGTTAATTTATTAAATTACAGTGTAGTGTTAGGTGTTATTGTAACTTAGGTTAGGTTTTATTTTACAGGTATCTTTTGTATTATTTTAGCTAGGTAGTTTATTAAATAGTTAATAACTATTTAAATAACTATTCTACCTAGTTAGAAATAAATACAAACTTGCCTGTAAAATAAAAAATAAACCCTAATATAGCTACAATGTATCTATTAGTTATATTGTAGCTAGCTTAGGGTTTATTTTATAGTAAGTATTTAGTTTTAAATAGGAATAATTTAGCTAATGATAGTAATATTTATTTAGATTTATGTAATTAATTTAATTAGGGGGTGTTAGGGTTAGGGTTAGACTTAGGTTTTAGGTGTTAATAACTTTAATATAGTGGCTGCAACGTTGGGGGCAGAAGATTAGGGGTTAATAAATAGTATGTAGGTTGCAGCGACATTGGGGGCGGCAGATTATGGGTTAATAAATAGTATGTAGGTGTCGGCAATGTTTTGGGCAGCAGATTAGGGGTTAATACATATTAATGTAGGTGGCGGCGGGGGCCGAGCGGCAGATTAGGGGTTAATAATTATAATGTAGGTGTCGGTGATGTCGGGGGTGGCAGATAGGGGTTAATAAGTGTAAGATTAGGGGTGTTAGACTTGGGGTTCATGTTAGGGGTGTTAGGTTGTAGACATAAATTTTATTTCCCCATAGGGAATCAAAGGGGCTGCGTTAAGCAGCTTTACGCTGCTTTTTTGCAGGTGTTAGACTTTTTCTCTCAGCCGGCTCACCCCGTTGATTCCTATAGGGGAAATTGTGCACGAGCACGTACGACCAGCTCACCGCTGACTTAAGCAGCGCTTGTATTGAGTGCGGTAATGAGCAAAATTTTTGCTCAATGCTCACTACTTGGTCTTTTAACGACGGGTTTTCTGAAAACACGTGATACCAGCGCTGCAGGTAAGTGAGCGGGTGAGACAAAACTGCTCGTTAGCACCGCATAGCCTCTAACGCAAAACTCGTAATCTGGGCCATAGATTTTATTGGCAGAGAAGTATATTTAAATCTTCCAAGGGTTCCTATAAAGTATAAGCTTCATTAGAACATAGGGTAACCTCATGTTTTCCCAGGTATTATTAGTATGTAGGATAGCCTCCATGCTTATCCCAGGTATTAATTAGTGCACAGGATAGCCTCCTGCTTAGCCCGAGGTATTAATTAGTATGTAGTAATAGCCTCATGCTTATCCCAGGTATTAATTAGTGCACAGGATAGCCTCATGCTTATCCAGTATTATTAGTGCACAGAATAGCCTCATGCTTAGCCCAGGTATTGATTAGTGCACAGGATAACCTCATGCTTATCCCAGTATTAATTGGTGCACAGGATTAACCTCGTGCTTATCCCAGGTATTAATTATAGTATGTAGGATATCCTCATGCTTATCCCAGGTATATAATTAGTATGTAGGATAGCCTCATGCTTATCCCAGGTATTAATTAGTGCACAGGATAGCCTCATGAATAGCCCAGGTATATATAGTACATAGGATAGCCTCCTGCTTAGCCCAGGTATTAATTAGTACATAGGATAGCCTCATGCTTAGCCCAGGTATTAATTAGTACATAGGATAACCTCATCCTTATCCAAGGTATTAATTATTATGTAGGTATAGCCTCATGCTTATCCAGTTATTAATTACTATGTAGGATAGCCTCATGCTTATTCCAGGTATTGATTATTATGTATATAGCCTCATGCTCATCCTGGGTATTAATTAGTATTAGGAATAAGCCTTATGCTTATCCCAGGCATTACTAAGTGCATAGGATAGCCTTATGCTTATCACAGGCATTAATTAGTACATAGGATAGCCATATATTTATCTGAGCATTAATTAGTGCATAGGATAACCTTATGCTTATCCCAGGCATTACTTGTGCATAGGATAGCCTTAGGCTTAATCCCAGCATTAATTAGTACATAGGATACGCCTATATTTATCTCAGGCATTAATAAGTAAGTAGGATAGCCTTATGCTTATTCCAGGAATTAATTAGTATTCAGTATAGCCTTAGGTTTTCCCAGGCATTAATTAGTACACATGGACAGTCTTATCCTATCCCAAGTAGTAATTAGTACATAGGATAGCCTTATGCTTTTTCCAGGCATTAGTTGGTATGTAGGATAGCCATACGCCTTATCCCAGGCATTAATTAGTAGTAGTACAGCCTTATGCATATCATAGGCATTAATTAGTATGTAGAATTGATTATCCCAGACATTAATATGTAGGATAGCCTTATGCTTATCCCAGGCATTAATTAGTATGTAGTATATCCTTATGCTTATCCCAGGCATTAATTAGTATGTATTATAGTCTTATGCTTATCCCAGGCATTAATAATAATTAGTACGTATGAAAGTTTTATTCTTTTCCCAGGTTTAAATTAGTTCATAAAATAGCCTGATGCTTATCCCAGGCATTAATTAGTACATAGGATAGCCTTATATTTATGTCAGGCATTAATTAGTAAGTAGGATAGCCTTATGCTTATTCCAGGAATTAATTAGTATTCAGTATAGCCTTATGCTATCCCAGGCATTAATTAGTACAATGGACAGTCTTATCCTTATCCCAAGTAGTAATTAGTACATAGGATAGCCTTATGCTTTTTCCAGGCATTAGTTAGTATGTAGGATAGCCTTACGCTTATCCCAGGCATTAATTAGTATGTATTATAGTCTTATGCTTATCCCCAGGCATTAATTAGTAAGTATGACAGTTTTATTCTTTTCCCAGGTTTAAATTAGTACATAAAATAGCCTGATGCTTATCCCAGGCATTAATTTGTATGCAGGATAGCCTTATGCTTATCCCAGGCATTAATTAGTAAGTAGGATAGCCTTATGCTTATTCCAGGAATTAATTAGTATTCAGTATAGCCTTATGCTATCCCAGGCATTAATTAGAACGTAGGACAGTCTTATCCTTATCCCAAGTAGTAATTAGTACATAGGATAGCCTTATGCTTTTTCCAGGCATTAGTTAGTATGTAGGATAGCCTTATGCTTATCCCAGGCAATAATTAGTATGTAGTATAGCCTTATGCATATCCCAGGCATTATTAGTATGTAGAATAGCCGTATGATTATCCCAGGCATTAATTAATATGTAGGATAGCCTTATGCTTATCCCAGGCATTAATTAGTATGTAGTATAGCCTTATCCTTATCCCATGCATTAATTAGTATGTATTATAGTCTTATGCTTATCCCAGGCATTAATTAGTACGTATGACAGTTTTATTCTTTTCCCAGGTTTAAATTAGTACATAGGATAGCCTGATGCTTATCCCAGGCATTAATTTGTATGCAGGATAGCCTTATGCTTATCCCAGGCATTAATTAGTACGTAGGATAGCCTTATGTTTATCTCAGGCATAAATTAGTATGTAGGATAGCCTTATGTTTATCTCAGGCATAAATTAGTATGTAGGATAGCCTTTTGCTTATCTCAGGCATTATTTAGTATATAGGATAACCTCATGCTTATCCCAGGCATTAATTAGTACGTAGGATAGTCTTATGCTTATCCCAGCCATTGATTAGTATGTAGGAAAGCCTTATGCTTACCACAGTAATTAGTATGTAAAATAGCCTTATCTAAGGCATTAATTAGGATATAGGATAGCCTTATGCTTACCCCAGGCAGTAATTAGTACGTAGGATAGCCTTATGCTTATACAAGGCATTAATTAGTATGTAGAATAGCTAGGTTTATCTCGGGCATTAATTAGTATGTAGGATAGCCTTATGCTTATCTCATGGCATTATTATGTAGGATAGCCTTATTTTATCTCAGCATTAAGTTAGTATATAGGGTAGCCTTGTGCCTATTCCACGCATTAATTAGTATATAAGATAAGCCTTATGCTTATCTCAGGCATCAATTAGTACATAGGATAGCCTTATGTTTATCTCAGTCATTAGTATATAGAATAGCCTTATGCTTATCTCAGGCAGTAATTAGTAGGTAGGTATAACCTTATGCTTATCTCAGGGAAATAATTAGTATGTAGTATACCGTATGCTTATCTCAGGCCTTAATTAGGTATATAGGATAGCCTTATGCTTATCTCAGGCATTAATTAGTATATAGGATAGCCTTATGCTTATCCCAGCATTAGCTAATATATAGGATAATTCTTATGCTTACCCCAGGCATTAATTGATATATAGGATAGCCTATACCAAACTCTGAGTAATTGTTTTTACCACCTCTAATGGAAGTTTTTTTCTGTAAATAAAAGCGTCCACAAATTACATGACAAAAATCTCTTTATACGCAATGAAGCTGTACGTATGATAGAAAAACACTACATGACTGTTACATAATTGAGAAGAAGCTGCACATATGACACACACTGTACGTAACACATGCAATTGCACATCACACATGCATTTGTACATACATCATGTAGCCTATGCATACTGTGTGTAACTGCACATACATCATACAGCTGTACATACCTACCTCATGTAAGCTATGTATACTGTGTGTAAACTGCACATACATCATACAGCTGTACATACCTACCTCAAGTATCTATGTATACTGTGTGTAACTGCACATACATCATACAGCTGCACATACATCATGTAGCTATGTATACTGTGTGTAACTGCATATACATCAGACAGCTGTACATACATCATGTACTATGCATACTGTATGTAACTGCACATACATCATGTAGCTATGCATACTGTGTGTAACTGCACATACATCATACAGCTGTACATACCTACCCTCATGTAGCTATGTATACTGTGTGTAACTGCCACATACATCATAAAGCTGCACATACATCATGTAGCTATGCATACTGTGTGTAACTGCATGTACATCAGACAGATGTACATGACATCATGTAGCTATGCATACTGTATGTAACTGCACATAACATCATGTAGCTATGCAAACTGTGTGTAACTGCACATACATCAACAGCTGTACATACATCATGTAGCTATGCATACTGCCTTGTGTGTAACTGCACATACATCAGACAGCTGTACATACATCATGTAGCTATGCATACTGTGTTAACTGCACATACATCATACAGCTGTACATACATCATGTAGCTATGCATACTGTGTGTAACTGCGTATACATCATAACAGCTGTACATACATCATGTAGCTATTTATACTGTGTGTAACTGCACATACATCATACAGCTGTACACATATCATGTAGCTATGTATACTGTATGTAACTGTACATACATCATGTAGCTATGCATACTGTGTGTAACTGCACATACATCAGACAGCTGTACATACATCATGTAGCTATGCATACTCTGTGTAACTGCACATACATCAGACAGCTGTACATACATCATGTAGCTATGAATACAGTTTGTAACTGCACATACATCAGACAGCTTACATACATCATGTAGCTATGTATGTGTGTAACTGCACATACATCATACAACTGTACATACATCATGTAGCTATGCATACTGTGTGTATACTGTGTGTAACTGCACATACATCATACAGCTGTACATACATCATGTAGCTATGCATACTGTTTGTAACTGCATATACATTATACAGCTGTACATACATCATGTAACTATGCATACTGTTCTAACTGCATATACATCATACAGCTGTACATACATCATGTAGCTATGCATACTGTGTGTAACTGCACATACATCATATAGCTGTACATAGATCATATAGCTATGCATACTGTGTGTAACTGCATATAAATCATACAGCTGTACATACATCATGTAGCTATGCATACTGTTTGTAACTGCACATACATCATACAGCTGTACATACATCATGTAGCTATGCATACTGTGTGTAAATGCACATACATCATACAGCTGTACATATATCATGTAGCTATGTATATTGTGTGTAACTGCACATACATCATACAACTGCACATACAACATACAGCTGTACATACATCATGTAGCTATGTATACTGTGTGTAACTGCACATACAACATACAGCTGTACATACATCATGTAGCTATGTTATACTGTGCGTAACTGCACATACATCATACAACTGCACATACAACATACAGCTGTACATACATCATATAGCTATGCATACTCTGTGTAACTGCACATACATCATACAGCTGTACATACATCATGTAGCTATGTATACTGTGTGTAACTGCACATACATCATACAGCTGTACATACATCATGTAGCTATGTATACTGTGTGTAACTGCACATACAATCATACAGCTGTACATACATCATGTAGCTATGCATACTGTTGTAACTGCATATACATCATACAGCTGGACATACATCATGTAGCTATGCATACTGTGTGTAACTGCACATACAACATACAGCTGTACATACATCATGTAGCTATGCATACTGTTTGTAACTGCATATACATTCATACAGCTGTACATACATCATGTAGCTATGTATACTGTGTGTAACTGCATATACATCATACAGCTGTACATACATTGTGTAGCTATGTATATCTGATGTGTAACTGCACATACATCATACAGCTGTAACATACATCATGTAGCTATGTATACTGTTTGTAACTGCATATACATCATACAGCTGTACATACAGCATGTAGCTATGCATATTGTTTGTAACTGCATATACATCATACAGCTGTACATACATCATGTAGCTATGCATATTGTTTGTAACTGCATATACATCATACAGCTGTACATACATCATGTAGCTATGTATACTGTGTGTAACTGCATATACATCATACAGCTGTACATACATTGTGTAGCTATGTATACTGTGTGTAACTGCACATACATCATACAGCTGTACATACATCATGTAGCTATGTATACTGTTTGTAACTGCATATACATCATACAGCTGTACATACAGCATGTAGCTATGCATATTGTTTGTAACTGCATATACATCATACAGCTGTACATACATCATGTAGCTATGCATATTGTTTGTAACTGCATATACATCATACAGCTGTACATACATCATATAGCTATGCATACTGTTTGTAACTGCATATACATCATACAGCTGTACATACATCATGTAGCTATGCATACTGTTTGTAACTGCACATACATCATACAGCTGTACATAGATCATATAGCTATGCATACTCTGTGTAAACTGCATATACATCATACAGCTGTACATACATCATGTAGCTATGCATACTGTGTGTAACTGCACATACATCTACAGCTGTACATACATCATGTAGCTATGTATACTGTTTGTAACTGCACATACATCATACAGCTTGTACATACATCATGTAGCTATGCATATTGTTTGTAACTGCATATACATCATACAGCTGTACATACATCATGTAGCTATGTATACTGTGTGTAACTGCACATACATCATACAGCTGTACATACATCATGTAGCTATGCATACTGTGTGTAACTGCACATACATCATACAGCTGTCAATACATCATGTAGCTATGTATACTGTTTGTAACTGCATATACATCATACAGCTGTACATACATCATGTAGCTATGCATATTGTTTGTAACTGCATATACATCATACAGCTGTACATACATCATGTAGCTATGCATATTGTTTGTAACTGCATATACATCATACAGCTGTACATACAATCATGTAGCTATGTATACTGTGTGTAACTGCACATACATCATACAGCTGTACATACATCATGTAGCTTATGCATACGGTTTGTACCTGCCTATACATCATACAGCTGTACATATATCATGTAGCTATGTATACTGTGTGTAACTGCACATACATCATACAGCTGTACATACATCATGTAGCTATGTATACTGTGTGTAACTGCACATACATCATACAGCTGTACATACATCATGTAGCTATGCATACTGTTTGTAACTGCCTATACATCATACAGCTGTACATATATCATGTAGCTATGTATACTGTGTGTAACTGCACATACATCATACAGCTGTACATACATCATGTAGCTATGTATACTGTGTGTAACTGCATATACATCATACAAGCTGTACATACATCATGTAGCTATGTATACTGTGTGTAACTGCACATACATCATACAGCTGTACATACATCATGTAGCTATGCATACTGTTGTGTAACGCACATACATCATACAGCTGTCAATACATCATGTAGCTATGTATACTGTTTGTAACTGCATATACATCATACAGCTGTACATACATCATGTAGCTATGCATATTGTTTGTAACTGCACATACATCATACAGCTGTACATACATCATGCAGCTATGCATACTGTTGTAACTGCACTATACATCATACAGCTGTACATACATCAATGTAGCTATGTATACTGTGTGTAACTACACATACATTCATACAGGCTGTACATACACTCATGTAGCTATGTATACTGTGTGTAACTCATATACATCATACAGCTGTACATACATCATGTAGCTATGTATACTGTGTGTAACTCCATATACATCATACAGCTGTACATACATCATGTAGCTATGTATACTGTGTGTAACTACATATACATCATACAGCTGTACATACATCATGTAGCTATGTATACTGTGTGAACTACATATACATCAGACCCGCTGTACATACATCATGTAGCTATGTATACTGTGTGTAACTACATATACATCATACCGTGTTACATACATCATGTAGCTGTGTATACTGTGTGTAACTGCACATACATCATACAGCTGTACATACATCATGTAGCTATGTATACTGTGTGTACTACACATACATCATACAGCTTGTACCTACATCATGTAGCTATGTAACTGTGTGTAACTACATATACATCATACAGCTGTACATACATCATGTAGCTATGTATACTGTGTGTAACTACATATACATCTGACACGCTGTACATAATCATGGTAAGCTATTGTATACTCTGTGTAACTGCATATACATCATACAGCTGTACATACATCATGTAGCTATGTATACTGGGTGTAACTGCACATACATCATACAGCTGTACATACATCATGTAGCTATGTATACCTGTGTGTAACTGCACTACATCATACAGCTGTACATACATCATGTAGCTATGTATACTGTGTGTAACTGCACATACATCATAACAGCTGTACATACATCATGTAGCTATGCATACTGTGTGTAACTGCACATACATCATACAGCTGTACATACATCATGTAGCTATGTATACTCTGTGTAACTGCATATACATCAGACCACTGTACATACATCATGCAGCTATGTATACTCTGTGTAACTGCACATACATCATACAGCTGTACATACATCATGTAGCTATGTATACTCTGTGTAACTGCACATACATCATACAGCTGTACATACATCATGTAGCTATGTATACTCTGTGTAACTGCACATACATCATACAGCTGTACATACATTATGTAGCTATGTATACTCTGTGTAACTGCACATACATTATACAGCTGTACATACATCATGTAGCTATGTATACTGTGTGTAACTGCACATACATCATACAGCTGTACATACATCATGCAGCTATGTATACTCTGTGTAACTGCATATACATCAGACCGCTGTACATACATCATGTAGCTATGTATACTGTGTGTAACTGCACATACATCATACAGCTGTACATACAACATGTAGCTATGTATACTCTGTGTAACTGCATATACATCATACAGCTGTACATACATCATGTAGCTATGGTATACTGTGTGTAACTGCATATACATCATACAGCTGTACATACATCATGTAGCTATGTATACTGTGTGTAACTGCACATACATCATACAGCTGTACATACATCATGTAGCTATGTTATGCATACTGTGTGTAACTGCACATACATCATACAGCTGTACATACATCATGCAGCTATGTATAATGTGTGTAACTGCACATACATCATACAGCTGTACATACATCATGTAGCTATGTATACTGTGTGTAACTACACATACGTCATACAGCTGTACATACATCATGCAGCTATGTATACTCTGTGTAACTGCACATACATCATACAGCTGTACATACATCATGCAGCTATGTATACTGTGTGTAACTGCACATACATCATACAGCTGTACATACATCATGCAGCTATGTATACTGTGTGTAACTGCACATACATCATACAGCTGTACATACATCATGTAGCTATGTATACTGTGTGTAACTGCACATACATCATACACCTGTACATACATCATGTAGCTATGTATAATGTGTGTAACTGCACATACATCATACAGCTGTACATACATCATGCATCTATATATACTGTGTGTAACTGCACATACATCATACAGCTGTACATACATCATGTAGCTATGTATACTGTGTGTAACTGCACATACATCATACAGCTGTACATACATCATGTAGCTATGTATACTGTGTGTAACTACATATACATCAGACCGCTGTACATACATCATGTAGCTATGTATACTGTGTGTAACTACATATACATCATACAGCTGTACATACATCATGTAGCTATGTATACTGTGTGTAACTGCACATACATCATACAGCTGTACATACATCATGTAGCTATGTATACTGTTTGTAACTGCATATACATCATACAGCTGTACATACATCATGCAGCTATGTATACTGTGTGTAACTGCACATACATCATACAGCTGTACATACATCATGTAGCTATGTATACTGTGTGTAACTACACATACATCATACAGCTGTACATACATCATGTAGCTATGTATACTGTGTGTAACTACATATACATCATACAGCTGTACATACATCATGTAGCTATGTATACTGTGTGTAACTACATATACATCAGACCGCTGTATATACATCATGTAGCTGTGTATACTGTGTGTAACTGCACATACATCATACAGCTGTACATACATCATGTAGCTATGTATACTGTGTGTAACTACATATACATCATACAGCTGTACATACATCATGTAGCTATGTATACTGTGTGTAACTACGTATACATCGGACCGCTGTACATACATCATGTAGCTGTGTATACTGTGTGTAACTGCACATACATCATACAGCTGTACATACATCATGTAGCTATGTATACTGTGTGTAACTACACATACATCATACAGCTGTACATACATCATGTAGCTATGTATACTGTGTGTAACTACATATACATCATACAGCTGTACATACATCATGTAGCTATGTATACTGTGTGTAACTACATATACATCAGACCGCTGTACATACATCATGTAGCTATGTATACTCTGTGTAACTGCATATACATCATACAGCTGTACATACATCATGTAGCTATGTATACTGTGTGTAACTGCACATACATCATACAGCTGTACATACATCATGTAGCTATGCATACTGTGTGTAACTGCACATACATCATACAGCTGTACATACATCATGTAGCTATGTATACTGTGTGTAACTGCACATACATCATACAGCTGTACATACATCATGTAGCTGTGTATACTGTGTGTAACTGCACATACATCATACAGCTGTACATACATCATGTAGCTATGTATACTGTGTGTAACTACATATACATCAGACCGCTGTACATACATCATGTAGCTGTGTATACTGTGTGTAACTGCACATACATCATACAGCTGTACATACATCATGTAGCTATGTATACTGTGTGTAACTACACATACATCATACAGCTGTACATACATCATGTAGCTATGTATACTCTGTGTAACTGCACATACATCATACAGCTGTACATACATCATGTAGCTATGTATACTTTGTGTAACTGCACATACATCATACAGCTGTACATACATCATGTAGCTATGTATACTTTGTGTAACTGCATATACATCAGACCGCTATGCAAAATTCTCCTGAAAGAATATGAGCAGCTAACTCCGTTCCCTAACAGATCCCACTTTACACTACTGCTGGGAGTTTATCATAAGACACAGAACATAACATACCACATGATCATTATAACCAGCTTCATCACAATCTCATTCAGGATGTTGAAGAATTCCAGCATCAGTCTCGCCTGTTCACCCATCTTCCCCATGGCAATGCCAAATGCAATGAAGAATCCAATGACGCCTGAGAGTAACAGAAAAGGTTAGTGGTCAATAGCGGGTCACTGGTGTCGTGATCACTTACAGTACTCACTATTCACTCTAACTTATTGCCACCTAGTTCCATCCAATGTCAATGTGAAGTGCTGACCTGTCTTTTGTGGAGGTCAGTTTCCAATATATATGAAAACTCAGTCATAACACATTTATCTATAGCTTTTAGATTGACTGTATGGTACATCAATTATTAATATTTTTGCATTTGCTTAGTTATTATGTTAATAAACCGGATTGTGTTTTTTTTATTTTTTGGTTTAATAAAAAATTCCAAGATACAGTATGTCGCAAATCCCACATTGATTAACTGATTGAACATAAAAGATACAGAAAATTAACACCAGTAAAATACAAAACAGTATAAATAACAAAATATTGTATCCAATACCACCATATAAACAACAAAGTTATTTAAACAGTAACATTATGTATAAACAGTTGTATCTACTTCTTTTTGCACAGTATTTTTTTATTTTTTTAAATGTGGATTATAAAACTACTGAAAGTAATATGGAATTGGTTATTTCTTACAGGTCAGGAAGTATTCCCCTGCTGTATCACATATTCAAATCAATGAAACATTACCCAAGGCACATACAGTGCTTTTGTGCAGAAAATCTCATTCCCCAGTAACTGACGGCTAAATTATGAGTTTTGCGGTATGGGTGAAAAAGCAGCGTTAAAGGGACATAAAACCCAATTTTCTTTCTTTCATGATTCAGATAGAGCATACAATTTTAAACAACTTTCCAATTTACTGTGGTTATCAAATTGTCTTTGTTTTCTTGTTATCCTTTGTTGAAAAGCTGGGATGTAAGTTCATGAGTGGGGACGTGTCCACAACACTATATGGCAGCAGTTTTGCAACATTGTTATACATTAGCAGGAGCACTAGATGGCAGCACTATTTCCTGTCATGTAGTGCTTCAGGCATGTGCACGCTACCTACCTAGGTATCCCTTCAACAAAGAATAACATGAGAACAAAACAAATTTGATAATAGAAGTAAATTGGAAACTTTTTAAAAATTGTATTCTCTATCTAAATAATGAAATACATTTTTGGGGTTTACTGTCCCTTTAAGACTCTTTTTCACTACCGCTGCTATTACGAGTCTTGCAGGTTTAGCTGTACCGCACACTTTTTTGGCCGTAACACAACGTAACTACCGCAGCTTTCCAAAAGTCCTTTTTCAATGGGACTTCCATAGTGCCGGTATTACGAGTCTGCCTGAGAGGCCAAAAAGTGAGCGGTACAGCCAATACCGTCGAAATCCATACCTTAAACTGAAAGTCAATAGTTATGAGTTTTATGCTACAACACCGTAACATAAAACTGATAACTAAAGTGCTAAAAAGTACACTAACACCCATAAACTACCTATTAACCCCTAAACCGAGGCCCTCCCGAATCGCAAACACAAAATTTTTTTTTTATTAACCCCTAATCTGCCGCTCCGGACATCGCCGCCACTATAATAAACATATTAACCCCTAAACCGCTGTACTCCCGCATCGCAAACACTAGTTAAATATTATTAACCTCTAATCTGCTGTCCCTAACATCGCTGCAACCTACATTACTGTTATTAACCCCTAATCTGCCGCCACAACTTCGCCGCCACTATACTAAAGTTATAAACCCCTAAACCTAACCCTAAGTCTAACCCTAACACCCACTAACTTTAATATAATTACAATAAATCTAATAAAAAATTCCTATCATTAACTAAATAATTCCTATTTAAAACTAAATACTTACCTGTAAAATAAACCCTAAGATAGATACAATATAACTAATAGTTACATTGTATCTAGCTTATCTTTTATTTTATTTCACAGCTAAGTTTGTATTTATTTTAACTAGGTAGACTAGTTAGTAAATAGTTATTAACTATTTACTAACTACCTAGCTAAAATAAATTCAAATGTACCTGTAAAATAAAACCTAACCTGAGTTACACTAACACCTAACCTTACACTACAATTAAATAAATTACATTAAATAAAATTAACTAAATTACAAAAAAAAACAAAAACACTAAATTACACAAAATAAAAAAACAAATTATCAAATATTTAAACTAATTACACCTAATCTAATAGCCCTATCAAAGTAAAAAAGCACCCCCAAAATAGAAAACCCCTAGCCTAAACTAAACTACCAATAGCCCTTAAAAGGGCCTTTTGCAGGGCATTGCCCCAAAGAAATCAGCTCTTTTACCTTTAAAAAAAAAAATACAAACAACCCCCCAACAGTAAAACCCATCACCCACACAACCAAACCCCTCAAATAAAATTATATCTAAATAAACCTAAGCTTCCCATTGCCCTGAAAGGGGCATTTGGATGGGCATTGCCCTTAAAAGGGCATTTAGCTCTTTTTCTGCCCAAACCCTAATCTAAAAATAAAAATAAAACCCACCCAATAAACGCTTAAAAAAAACCTAACACTAACCCCCGAAGATCCACTTAGTTTTTGAAGACCTGACATCCATCGTCAACGAAGCGGCAGAAGTCTTCATCCAAGCGGGCAGAAATCCTCAATGAAGGCGGGAGAAGTCTTCATCCAAGCGGAAAGAAGTGGTCCAATAGGATTGAGCTCGCATTCTATGGCTGTTCCAATCAGCCAATAGAATGCAAGCTCAATCCTATTGGCTAATAGGATTGAGCTTCAATCCTATTGGCTGATTTGCATCAGCCTATAGGATTTTTCACCTTTAATTCCGATTGGATGACGTCACTTAAAGGAACCTTCATTCGAGAAGAGCCATCAACAGAAGAGGATGCTCCGCGCCGGATGTCTTGAAGATGGAGCCGCTCCGCGCCGGATGGATGAAGATAGAAGATGCCGTCTGGATGAAGACTTCTCCCGGCTTCGTTGAGGACTTCTGCCCGCTTGGATGAAGACTTCTGCCACTTTGTTGAGGATGGATGTCTGGTCTTCAAAAACTGTAAGAGGATCTTCGGGGGTTAGTGTTAGGATGTTTTTAAGGGTTTATTGGGTGGGTTTTATTTTTAGATTAGGGATTGGGCAGAAAAAGAGCTAAATGCCCGTTAAAGGGCAATTCCCATCCAAATTCCCTTTTCAGGGCAATGGGGAGCTTAGCTTTATTTAGATAGAATTTTATTTGGGGGGTTTGGTTGTGTGGTTGGTGGGTTGTTTGTATTTTTTTTTACAGCTAAAAGAGCTGATTTCTTTGGGGCAATGCCCCGCAAAAGGCCCTTTTAAGGGCTATTGGCAAATTAGTTTAGGCTAGGGTTTTTTTTTATTTTCGGGGGCTTTTTTATTTTGATAGGGCTATTAGATTAGGTATAATTAGTTTAAATATTTGATAATTTGTTTTTTATTTTGTTTAATTTAGTGTTTGTTTGTTCTTGTAATTTAGGTAATTGTATTTAATTTAGGTAATTTATTTAATTGTAGTGTAAGGTTAGGTGTTAGTGTAACTCAGGTTATTTAACAGGTAAATTTGTATTTATTTTAGCTAGGTTGTTATTAAATAGTTAATAACTAGTTAGTAACTATTCTACCTAGTTAAAATAAATACAAACTTAACTGTGAAATAAAAATAAAACCTAAGGTAGCTACAATGTAACTATTAGTTATATTGTAGCTAGCTTAGGGTTTATTTTATAGGTAAGAATTTAGTTTTAAATAGGAATTATTTAGTTAATGATAGTCATTTTTATTTAGATTTATTTTAATTACATTATAAGCGTTAGGTTTAGGTTTAGGGTTTAATACCTTTAGTATAGTGGCGGCAATGTTGGGGGCGGCAGATTAAGGGTTAATAAGTGTAGGTAGGTGGCGGCGATGTCGGGGGCGGCAGATTAGGGGTTAATAAATGTAGGTGGTGGCAGATTAGGGGTTATTAAGTGTAGGTGGCAACGATGTCAGGGGCGGCAGATTAGGGATTAATAAGTGTAGGTAGGTGGCGGCGACATTGGGGGCGGCAGATTAGGGGTTAAAAAGTGTACTGTAGGTGGCGGCGATGTCGGGGGCAGCAGATTAGGGGTGTTTAGATTCGGGGGTTTATGTTAGCGTGTTGTTAGGTGTAAAAATATATTTTCTTTCCCCATAGGAATCAATGGGGCTGCGTTATGGAGCTTTACGCTCCTTTATTGCAGGGGTTTGACTTTTTTTCAGCCGGCTCTCCCCATTGATGTCTATGGGGAAATCGTGCACGAGCACGTAAAACCAGCTCACTGCAGCACTGGTATTGGAGTGCGGTATGGAGCTCAATGCTCACATATTGCCCGCTAACACCAGGTTTTTGTAAACCTGTAATACCCGCGCTGTAGGGAGGTGAGTGGTGACAATAACTTGCAAGTTAGTACCGAGCAGCTCTTACCGCAAAACCCGTAATCTAGCCGTGAGATAAGTAGTAATTTGTGTAATTCCAGTGAATGTAAAAAAGTATTCTCTTTGCCTAAATACAGCAGAAGAGAGGAAAATAATTCAGTAAAACTATTGTGAATGATTCCCAGGATTATGTCATTTCTGGAAATGCATAGCAAACTACAGTAAAACATATAGAAGAATAACAGGGGTTATAAATAATAATTAAACTTGATAAAGCAAATTTCTTTGTGGTTTTATAAAATCATTTATATAAAAAAACACAACGGTAAAATATCAGCAGCGCTAGACAAGCAACTACATGTTTTCACACATCCCTAGACATTTGGAACCCGGCACATATACCAATGACTCCTGCCTTTACCTATAACTGTTATCAGTGTATAAAGATGAATTTGGGTTATTCTCAGTGACGTGAGATGCCGACAGCTGGCAGAGATTTATAGGGAGATTTTCAGGTAAGTATGTGCCTCATATTTACGTTAAGGATTATTAATAACATGACATGGATATAATGTGGCAGGGAGTAGACTTATAAGTCCCAGGAACTAGCAATCACAGAAGGGAGGATAATTCCATTAATAGGGAGATGGAAGCACCCAGTGGTTTAGAGCAATGTGTGACAGATTGAACAGATGGAAGTCGCCATACCTAGGACATTCATGCCGTCTTTGTATTCCAGCTTCTTTTTTATCTCCTCAGTGGTCGTGGTAACCGTATCATTCATCATCGCAAAGACAGACTCTGTTATATTAGATGGTTCTTCAACAGGATTTTCAACTACAACTCTCTTGGTCACAGTCTGAATCTATGGATACAAAAAGAACAAGCAAGGAGGTTTATAACTGGTGCTGGTTAAATGAGCTTAAAGTACCTGGAGATAGGGTAAAGGTGCATTGCCAGCCAACAGGTCTAAAGAGACGGTACCAGGAGACAAGATTAATGGTGCAGTGCCAGCATACAGGACTAGAGAGACAGTGCCAGCATACAGGACTAGAGAGACGGTGCCAGCATACAGGACTAGAGAGACAGTGCCAGCATACAGGACAAGAGAGACAGTGCCAGCATACAGGACTAGAGAGACAGTGCCAGCATACAGGACTAGAGAGACAGTGCCAGCATACAGGACTAGAGAGACAGTGCCAGCATACAGGACTAGAGAGATGGTGCCAGCATACAGGATTAGAGAGACAGTGCCAGCATACAGGACTAGAGAGACGGTGCCAGCATACAGGACTAGAGAGACAGTGCCAGCATACAGGACTAGAGAGACAGTGCCAGCATACAGGACTAGAGAAACTGTGCCAGCATACAGGACTAGAGAGATGGTGCCAGCATACAGGACTAGAGAGACAGTGCCAGCATACAGGACTAGAGAGATGGTGCCAGCATACAGGATTAGAGAGACAGTGCCAGCATACAGGATTAGAGAGACAGTGTCAGCATACAGGACTAGAGAGACAGGGCCAGCATACAGGACTAGAGAGATGGTGCCAGCATACAGGACTAGAGAGACAGTGCCAGCATACAGGACTAGAGAGACAGTGCCAGCATACAGGACTAGAGAGACAGTGCCAGCATACAGGACTAGAGAGAGAGACAGTGCCAGCATACAGGACTAGAGAGAGAGACAGTGCCAGCATACAGGACTAGAGAGATGGTGCCAGCATACAGGACTAGAGAGACAGTGCCAGCATACAGGACTAGAGAGACAGGGCCAGCATACAGGACTAGAGAGACAGTGCCAGCATACAGGACTAGAGAGACAGTGCCAGCATACAGGACTAGAGAGACAGTGCCAGCATACAGGACTAGAGAGATGGTGCCAGCATACAGGACTAGAGAGACGGTGCCAGCATACAGGACTAGAGAGATGGTGCCAGCATACAGCACTAGAGAGACAGGGCCAGCATACAGGACTAGAGAGACAGTGCCAGCATACAGGACTAGAGAGACAGGGCCAGCATACAGGACTAGAGAGACAGGGCCAGCATACAAGACTAGAGAGACAGGGCCAGCATACAGGACTAGAGAGACAGGGCCAGCATACAGGACTAGAGAGACAGGGCCAGCATACAGGACTAGAGAGACAGTGCCAGCATACAGGACTAGAGAGACAGGGCCAGCATACAGCACTAGAGAGACAGGGCCAGCATACAGCACTAGAGAGACAGTGCCAGCATACAGGACAAGAGAGACAGTGCCAGCATACAGGACTAGAGAGACAGTGCCAGCATACAGGACTAGAGAGACAGTGCCAGCATACAGGACTAGAGAGACAGTGCCAGCATACAGGACTAGATGGAGAGTGCCAGCATACAGGACTAGAGAGACAGTGCCAGCATACAGGACTAGATGGAGAGTGCCAGCATAGAGGACTAGAGAGACCATGCCAGCATACAGGACTAGAGAGACAGGGCCAGCATACAGGACTAGAGAGTGCCAGCATACAGGACTAGAGAGTGCCAGCATACAGGGCTAGAGAGACAGTGCCAGCATACAGGGCTAGAGGGAGAGTGCCAGCATACAGGGCTAGAGGGAGAGTGCCAGCATACAGGGCTAGAGGGAGAGTGCCAGCATACAGAACTAGAAGGAAAGTGCCAGCATACAGAACTAGAGGGAGAGTTCCAGCATACAGGACTAGAGAGACAGTGCAAGCATACAGGACTAGAGAGTGCCAGCATACAGGACTATAGAGACAGTGCTAGCATACAGGGCTAGAGGGAGAGTGCCAGCATACAGAACTAGAGGGAGAGTGCCAGCATACAGGGCTAGAGGGAGAGTGCCAGCATATAGGACTAGAGAGACAGTGCCAGCATACAGGGCTAGAGAGACAGGACCAGCATACAGGGCTAGAGAAAGAGTGCTAGCATACAGGACTAGAGAGACAGGGCCAGCATACAGGGCTAGAGAGACAGGACCAGCATACAGGGCTAGAGAAAGAGTGCTAGCATACAGGACTAGAGAGACAGGGCCAGCATAAAGGGCTAGAGAAAGAGTGCTAGCATACAGGGCTAGAGAAAGAGTGCCAGCATACAGGACTAGAGAGACAGGGCCAGCATACAGGACTAGAAGGATAGTGCCAGCATACAGGGCTAGAGGGAGAGTGCCAGGAGACAGGGCTAGAGGGATGCCAGGAAGACAACAAGATTTTGCCTATAATTAGCTTACGCTTCCCATAAAATGTATCATTATGGGAACCATGTCATTATCACTCAGACTGCTCTGCATTTCTACACCTCCCACTATACTGGGCGATTGTCATCTTACCTGCTGGAAACATGCCTGGACCAAGTTCTCAGGGAAGAGGTTTCGGATCAAGTCAAAAAAGGCATCTAGACTGGAGACTTCATCATTCTCCTGCCCCTTTCCAAGCTTCTGCTTGAGTTTGGGATCTCCGGGGTGTATGGCCAGAACTAGGATGACGCCCAAAACTGCAGCGATAATTGTGGTGGACATATAATAAACCATTGCTCTCGTTCCAAGTCGCCCACTCGATTTTGCGTCCAGCCCAGCCAGTCCTGGAAAGATAAAGGATATATCTTACAATACCGTGAGGGTCATGAAATCAACACTATCATAAATGAACCATTAGAGAGCAGGGGGACCTTATGGCTCACTAATAATCTGACAGTAGGTTCCAGAAAGTGTAACCACAAATCCACTGACTGCATAAAAACAAATACACACAAGGTGCACATAACATGTTGTGGAAGTGATTTCTGGAGCTGTCTGGCAGGTATTTTCCAAGCTGTCGGGCATATATTTCTGAAGCTGTCTGGCAGTGATTTCTGGAGTTGTCTGGCAGTGATTTCTGGGGCTGTCTGGCAGATATTTCTGAAGCTGTCTGGCAGTGATTTCTAAAGCTGTTTGGTAGTGATTTCTAAGCTGTCTGTCAGTGATTTCTGGAACTGCCTAGTAGTGATTTCTAAAGCGGTCTGGCAGTGATTTCTGAAGCTGCCTGGCAGTGATTTCTTAAGCTGCCTGGCAGTGATTTCTAAGCTGTCTGGCAGTGCCTTCCCTATTGTATGCTTAGTTTTATTGTATTTATTTTGGCTATATAATTTGTATTTATTATCATGCTCAGATTCTCAATCTCAACATCGACTGAACAAGGTGAACTTCCTATGCCAGGGCAATGCCAGGTGCATTTGTACAGATGATAGAAAAGTTAATTAGGGGCCAGATTATGAGTGGAGTGCTAATGTTTGCGCACAAGCCATAAGGGGTTTTATTGTGGGTGTTTGCGCTCGTCAGATTTACTGCTGGAATTACAAGTTGAAAGTAAACGCGATCGCTTGAGCGAAAACATAATTTATGCTTACCTGATAAATTCCTTTCTTCTGTTGTGTGATCAGTCCACGGGTCATCATTACTTCTGGGATATAATCTGCTCCCCTACAGGAAGTGCAAGAGGATTCACCCAGCAGAGTTGCTATATAGCTCCTCCCCTCTACGTCACCTCCAGTCATTCGACCAAAGACCAACGAGAAAGGAGAAACCAAGGGTGTAGTGGTGACTGAATTATAATTTAAAAAATATGTACCTGCCTTAAAAAACAGGGCGGGCCGTGGACTGATCACACAACAGAAGAAAGGAATTTATCAGGTAAGCATAAATTATGTTTTCTTCTGTTATGTGTGATCAGTCCACGGGTCATCATTACTTCTGGGATACCAATACCAAAGCAAAAGTACACGGATGACGGGAGGGATAGGCAGGCTCATTATACAGAAGGAACCACTGCCTGAAGAACCTTTCTCCCAAAAATAGCCTCCGAAGAAGCAAAAGTGTCAAATTTGTAAAATTTGGAAAAAGTATGAAGCGAAGACCAAGTTGCAGCCTTGCAAATCTGTTCAACAGAGGCCTCATTCTTAAAGGCCCAAGTGGAAGCCACAGCTCTAGTGGAATGAGCTGTAATTCTTTCAGGAGGCTGCTGTCCAGCAGTCTCATAGGCTAAACGTATTATGCTACGAAGCCAAAAAGAGAGAGAGGTAGCAGAAGCTTTTTTTGACCTCTCCTCTGTCCAGAATAAACGACAAACAGGGAAGAAGTTTGGCGAAAATCTTTAGTTGCCTGCAAGTAGAACTTGAGGGCACGAACTACATCCAGATTGTGTAGAAGACGTTCCTTCTTTGAAGAAGGATTTGGACACAAGGATGGAACAACAATCTCTTGATTGATATTCCTGTTAGTGACTACCTTAGGTAAGAACCCAGGTTTAGTACGCAGAACTACCTTGTCTGAGTGAAAGATCAGATAAGGAGAATCACAATGTAGGGCTGATAACTCAGAGACTCTTCGAGCCGAGGAAATAGCCATTAAAAATAGAACTTTCCAAGATAACAATTTTATATCGATGGAATGAAGGGGTTCAAACGGAACACCCTGTAAAACGTTAAGAACTAAGTTTAAACTCCATGGCGGAGCAACAGTTTTAAACACAGGCTTGATCCTAGTTAAAGCCTGACAAAAGGCCTGGATGTCTGAATTTTCTGACAGACGCCTGTGTAACAAGATGGACAGAGCTGAGATCTGTCCCTTTAATGAGCTAGCCGATAAACCCTTTTCTAAACCTTCTTGTAGAAAAGACAATATCCTAGGAATCCTAACCTTACTCCAGGAGTAATCTTTGGATTCACACCAGTATAGGTATTTACGCCATATTTTATGGTAAATCTTTCTGGTAACAGGCTTCCTAGCCTGTATCAGGGTATCAATAACCGACTCAGAAAAACCACGTTTTGATAAAATCAAGCGTTCAATTTCCAAGCAGTCAGCTTCAGAGAAGTTAGACTTTGATGTTTGAATGGACCCTGAATCAGAAGGTCCTGTCTTAGAGGTAGAGACCAAGGCGGACAGGATGACATGTCCACTAGATCTGCATACCAAGTCCTGCGCGGCCATGCAGGCGCTATTAGAATCACTGATGCTCTCTCCTGTTTGATTTTGGCAATCAATCGAGGAAGCAGTGGGAAGGGTGGAAACACATAAGCCATCCTGAAGTTCCAAGGTGCTGTCAAAGCATCTATCAGAACCGCTCCCGGATCCCTGGATCTGGATCCGTAGCGAGGAAGTTTGGCTTTCTGGCGAGACGCCATGAGATCTATCTCTGGTTTGCCCCAACGTTGAAGTATTTGGGCAAAGACCTCCGGATGAAGTTCCCACTCCCCCGGATGAAGAGTCTGGCGACTCAAGAAATCCGCCTCCCAGTTCTCCACTCCCTGGATGTGGATTGCTGACAGGTGGCAAGAGTGAGACTCTGCCCAGCGAATTATCTTTGATACTTCTATCATTGCTAGGGAGCTTCTTGTCCCTCCTTGATGGTTGATGTAAGCTACAGTCGTGATGTTGTCCGACTGAAACCTGATGAACCCCCGAGTCTTTAACTGGGGCCAAGCTAGAAGGGCATTGAGAACTGCTCTCAATTCCAGAATGTTTATTGGCAGGAGACTTTCCTCCTGACTCCATTGTCCCTGAGCCTTTAGAGAATTCCAGACAGCGCCCCAACCTAGAAGGCTGGCGTCTGTTGTTACAATTGTCCAGTCCGGCCTGCTGAACGGCATCCCCCTGGACAGATGTGGCCGAGAAAGCCACCATAGAAGAGAGTTTCTGGTCTCTTGATCCAGATTCAGAGTGGGGGACAAATCTGAGTAATCCCCATTCCACTGACTCAGCATGCACAATTGCAGCGGTCTGAGATGTAGGCGTGCAAAGGGAACTATGTCCATTGCTGCTACCATTAAGCCGATCACCTCCATGCATTGAGCTACTGACGGGAGTTGAATGGAATGAAGGACACGGCATGCATTTAGAAGCTTTGTTAATCTGTCTTCTGTCAGATAAATCTTCATTTCTACAGAATCTATAAGAGTCCCCAAGAATGGAACTCTTGTGAGAGGAAAGAGAGAACTCTTCTTTTCGTTCACTTTCCATCCATGCGACCTTAGAAATGCCAGAACTAACTCTGTATGAGACTTGGCAGTTTGAAAGCTTGAAGCTTGTATCAGAATGTCGTCTAGGTACGGAGCTACCGAAATTCCTCGCGGTCTTAGTACCGCCAGAAGGGCACCCAGAACCTTTGTAAAGATTCTTGGAGCCGTAGCCAATCCGAATGGAAGGGCTACAAACTGGTAATGCCTGTTTAAGAAGGCAAACCTTAGATACCGGTAATGATCTTTGTGAATCGGTATGTGAAGGTAAGCATCCTTTAAATCCACTGTGGTCATGTACTGACCCTCTTGGATCATGGGTAAGATTGTCCGAATAGTTTCCATTTTGAACGATGGAACTCTTAGGAACTTGTTTAGGATCTTTAAATCCAAGATTGGCCTGAAAGTTCCCTCTTTTTTGGGAACCACAAACAGGTTTGAGTAAAACCCTTGTCCTTGTTCCGACCGCGGAACCGGATGGATCACTCCCATTAATAATAGATCTTGTACACAGCGTAGAAACGCGTCCTTCTTTATTTGGTTTGTTGACAACCTTGACAGATGAAATCTCCCTCTTGGGGGAGAGAATTTGAAGTCTAGAAGGTATCCCTGAGATATGATCTCTAGCGCCCAGGGATCCTGGACATCTCTTGCCCAAGCCTGGGCGAAGAGAGAGAGTCTGCCCCCCACTAGATCCGGTCCCGGATCGGAGGCCCTCGGTTCATGCTGTCTTTGGGGCAGCAGCAGGTTTACTGGCCTGCTTGCCCTTGTTCCAGGACTGGTTAGGCTTCCAGCCTTGTCTGTAACGAGCAACAGCTCCTCCCTGTTTTGGTGCAGTGGAAGTTGGCGCTGCTCCTGCTTTGAAATTCCGAAAGGGACGAAAATTAGACTGTCTAGCCTTAGCTTTGGCTTTGTCTTGAGGTAGAGCGTGGCCCTTACCTCCCGTAATGTCAGCAATAATTTCTTTCAAACCGGGCCCAAATAAAGTTTGCCCCTTGAAAGGTATATTAAGTAATTTGGACTTAGAAGTTACATCAGCCGACCAGGATTTTAGCCACAGCGCCCTGCGTGCCTGAATGGCGAATCCTGAATTCTTAGCCGTAAGTTTGGTTAAATGTACTACGGCCTCCGAAATGAATGAATTAGCTAGTTTAAGGACTCTAAGCCTGTCCGTAATGTCGTCCAGCGTAGCTGAACTAAGGTTCTCTTCCAGAGACTCAATCCAAAATGCTGCCGCAGCCGTGATCGGCGCGATGCATGCAAGGGGTTGTAATATAAAACCTTGTTGAACAAACATTTTCTTAAGGTAACCCTCTAATTTTTTATCCATAGGATCTGAAAAAGCACAGCTATCCTCCACCGGGATAGTGGTACGCTTAGCTAAAGTAGAAACTGCTCCCTCCACCTTAGGGACCGTTTGCCATAAGTCCCGTGTGGTGGCGTCTATTGGAAACATCTTTCTAAATATTGGAGGGGGTGAGAACGGCACACCGGGTCTATCCCACTCCTTAGTAACAATTTCAGTTAATCTCTTAGGTATAGGAAAAACGTCAGTACTCGCCGGTACCGCAAAGTATTTATCCAACCTACACATTTTCTCTGGTATTGCAACAGCGTTACAATCGTTGAGAGCTGCTAAGACCTCCCCTAGTAATACACGGAGGTTTTCCAATTTAAATTTAAAATTTGAAATATCTGAATCCAATCTGTTTGGATCAGAACCGTCACCTACAGAATGAAGCTCTCCGTCCTCATGCTCTGCAAGCTGTGACGCAGTATCAGACATGGCCCTAGAATTATCAGCGCACTCTGTTCTCACCCCAGAGTGATCACGCTTGCCTCTTAGTTCTGGTAATTTAGCCAAAACTTCAGTCATAACAGTAGCCATATCTTGTAAACCCTCTAATTTTTACTGGAAATTTTTGATGCGTAGCAAAGAGCGCCAAAAACGGCCCCTCCCTCTCACACACAGCAGTGAGAGAGAAACGAAACTGTCATAATTAACACAAGCAAACTGCCAAGTGGAAAAATAATGCCCAAATACTTATTCACTCAGTACCTCATTAATGCAAACGATTCTACATTCCAGCAAAAACGTTTAACATGAAAAATACCTAATAAAAGGTTTAATGTACTTTTACAGAGTAATTCCGGTGAAATACCATCCCCAGAATACTAAAGTGTAGAGTATACATACATGTTCATTATAACGGTATGGCAGGATTTTTTCATCAATTCCATTCAGAAAATAAAAACTGCTACATACCTCAATGCAGATTCAACTGCCCGCTGTCCCCTGATCTGAAGTTTTTACCTCCCTCAGATGGCCGAGAAACAGCAATATGATCTTAACTACTCCGGTTAAAATCATAAGAAAAACTCTGGTAGATTCTTCTTCAAACTCTGCCAGAGAGGTAATAACACGCTCCGGTGCTATTGTAAAATAACAAACTTTTGATTGAAGTTCTAAAAACTAAGTATAATCACCATAGTCCTCTCACACCTCCTATCTAGTCTTTGGGTGCAATAGAATGACTGGAGGTGACGTAGAGGGGAGGAGCTATATAGCAACTCTGCTGGGTGAATCCTCTTGCACTTCCTGTAGGGGAGCAGATTATATCCCAGAAGTAATGATGACCCGTGGACTGATCACACATAACAGAAGAAATTAGGATTTAAACTAGAATGCTTACTGCATCCTCAGAGCTCTGGTTAACTCTTTCACAAAACAAAAAGTTGTACAAAACATAAAAAATACATTACAAAAGTACAGTTACACTCATAACACTGTCTAATAAAAAATATTCAAAAAAAATATTGTACACAAGTTATAAGGGCTCAAAGATATGAGATCTCAGGTGTTAGAAAACAAAGGCAGACAGACAAAGGGCTTTAACATTGGGAAACATACATATGCATGTCTAAATATGTATTTATATGTCTATATATGTGTACATACAGTATGTATTTATATGTGTATATATGTATTTATATGTGTGTACATATGTATTTATATGTGTATATATGTATTTATATATGTACATATGTATTTACAGACAAACACATAAATACAGTTGTATACATATATAGACGTATATATAAGTGCATTGGAGCCTTTTGCAGTTAAGAAGATGAAAACATGAAAAATCATATTCATGCAATATTCATACTTAATAAAGTGTTATACTGTGTATTTACTGTAAATATTTCACATTCCAATGTTATGTACATAGAAGTATATGTTTTATGTATTTATTAATAGATATTCCTATGTGTGTGTGTATATATATATATATATATATATATATATATATACACACACATATGAATATATATATCTTATATGTATGTGTATATATTTTTCCAACATATATAGACATATGAACACAAATACGCATGTATACACATACAGTATATACACACCTATATATACAACCAACCTGCAAAAAGATTATGACTCACTGAAGGCTCAGATGATGGTTACCATTTTTAGCAATAAATTATTTTTTAATTTTGGTATGTCCATTGTTTTTTTTTTTTAGACATAATAATATTGCACATTTAATAGACTACAGTATACTGTAAATATAAATGTTATATGTACTAGAGAAAAAAAATTGTGTGACTCACTTTATTGCTATATTCGCTTAATTGTGGCGCTCTGGAACCGTCCCTGCAATATTTCTGAGGTACGCCTGTATATATTTATATAAGATGTCCACCACTGGAGTGGATACGTATCAAATGCTGTGAAATGCCTTCTGTTCTTCATGTAGTGTAGTAACTGCACTAGAAACTTTCCTTCACATGTTAGTGGTAGATCTGGCACAAGCGGTATATTTGGGCTGTATTTGGTTTCCTCCTGCTTATTAGTTTGCACACTTAATAGACTACATTATAGTGTAAATATAAGTTTTATATGTACTGTACTAGAAAAAATAAATTGTGTGACTCACTTTATTGCTATATTTGCTTTATTGTTGTGCTCTGGAACCGACCCTGCAATATTTTCGAGGTACGCCTGTATATATCTATACCTATATACAAATATATAGATACACTCCTTGCTCAGTGTGCTTAGAGGAATATGGCTACACCTCACTGAGGCTACACCTCACTGACAAGGCCCAATGAAGGCTGAAATGATCATCTGGGGTTGCTGTGTTCCTTGTTCAGAGAGGAATTGCCTGGTATTTCAGCGCTGGACTGACCGTAATAGGCGGGATCAGACTGATATACTACAGGAAAGTTCTACGCTGTGAAAAGCATTACTGGGCTAAAAAGCTGCACCCAGGTGGTAAATTGCCATAGAACAGGCTAAGAATGGTATTGAGCCAGTTGTTCGTTCCTGTGAGTGCACTTCTCTCTGTATGTATTTAGTCTCCCTATGGGAAAAGGGGGCAACCAGACGTGGACTCCTTCCTCAGTGTGCTTAGAGGAATATGGCTACACCTTACTGACGAGGCCCAATGAAGGCCGAAACGATCGTCTGGGGTTACTGTGTTCCTTGCTCAGAGAGGAATTGCCTGGTATTTCAGCGCTGGACTGACCGTAATAGGCAGGATCAGACTGATATACTACAGGAAAGTTCTACTCTGTGAAAAGCATTACTGGGCTAAAAGAAGCTGCACCCAGGTGGTAAATCGCCATAGAACAGGCTAACAATGGTATTGAGCCAGCTGTTTGTTCCTGTGAGTGCACTTCTCTCTCTATATATATATAAATATATATATAAACCTAATTAAGCTATTAACCCCTAAACCGACAAAGCCCCACATGGCAATAAACCTAATGAATCTATTAACTCCTAAACCGCCAACCCCAACAACGCAAATAATGAATTAACGGCTAGATTACGAGTTTTGCGTTATGAGGGGTGTGGTGCTAACTTGCATGTTATTGTCACCGTTCACTTACCTACAGCACTGGTATTACAGGTTTTCATAAACCCGGCGTTATTAGGCAAGAAGTGAGCATAGAGCAAAATTGTGCTCCATACCGCACTCCAATACCAGCGCTGCTTAAGTCAGCGGTGAGCTGGTTGTACGTGCTCTTGCACGATTTCCCCATAGACATCAATGGGGAGAGCCGGCTGAAAAAAAGCCTAACACCTGCAAAAAAGCAGCGTAAAGCTCTGTAACGCAGCCCCATTGATTTCTTTTTTTTTTTTTTTTTTTTTTTTTTTTTTTAAGTTTTTATTGAGATTCATCAAAAGGCAAACAAACATAAACATGTCGAAAGTGTTGCATACAGATGGTTTCCACATATTAAACTAACAATTGTTATATAATTTAAGTGTAGTGGAGTGGAGGTATATATCAATACAAACACAGATTAAATACCAGAGTCAATGCCAAAACAGGTCTGTATCTTCAGCAAAACCAACAGGACCACTTTTGGGCCCCTTATACACTCTTGAATATAATCCAGGAAGGTAACTTCTGAAACTAGAGAGACCACTCATGGATCTCTATTAGGGAATCTGTTTTTTCTAATTTTATAGGGTTTAGATCCATTACGAAAACTAAAAAAAAAACTTATATAAGACCCTTAAATTGAGCTATACAGATGTATAAACATATTAGTAATAGTAATAACAGTAGTAAGGGAACCATTGTTAAGAACACTTCAGAGTTGAGCTGTTAGGAGGAGTAGGTATGACTGGCCTCATTATAAAAAACAGAGATACAGAAAATGTAATCTGACACGTCTATCCCAAGTCAGAGTATAAGCAACTTTCTACATAGAGGGATTAGAGTAGATGATTTCAAATTTGAGCCCATATTATCATAACCAAAGTAGAAAGTATGAGGTTTCAATAGAATATACACCCCTATCAGCAGAGCCAAAGCAACAAACGTTTTCAGAATGGGGCTAAAATGCTATAAGAGACTATACCAATTAATCAGGGGTTAATGCAGATACACAGCTCATTAATAGCTACTATTTTGGAGTATAACCCCCTCTACCTAACTCCTGAGAGGATATGTTTATGGCTATGGGGGTGAGTAAATGTATCTGTATCCACAATATTGAAAATCAAGAGCCTAATATATTGATATAAGGGATCACTGAGCTTTATACTTAGTTATTCAGGGGCTCTGCAAAGTTTAACTGGTTAAATTGATGTAGAGGGGTAAATTGGATAATCTGGTAGGCCTCCTCACATCAGTGTGATATATCTATGAGACAGACCCAGCTTATGTTAAGTAGTCAATAAAAAGATATCCAAGATAGTATAAATAGCGAAAGAACAGCTTACCTAAAACCTAGGAAACATATGAGTAACATAAATTTTGGATTTCAAACCCTTTGCAACCAATAAGTACAGATGATACGCTGGGGCTAAGAGAGAGAGCTAAACAGAACATGTCAAACAGTCATAATTCCATAACAATATCAGCTTGTACATATCAGGTTTTTTGTCATGTACCCAGAACTCTGCTTCTCATAAAAACCTATATACATAACAGAGCGGGCAGAGGTCTAATATAAGAAAAACAGTTTACCTTCAGTGTATATAACTGCAAGTCACGTCAGATCCAGAATTATTTAAAAAGTTAATGTGTACTTTGAGGAACTCAGGGAATAAAATGGCCAAAAAGAGGAGCATGTGTGTGACAAAGAATGCATAGCGTTAAGCAAACAGCAATATTATTAATGCAAGGGTTTTATAGCTGTTTTTTTGTTTTTTAAAAACTCCCCCATACAGACATCGTGAGAAGAAAGCAAATAACAACTTACTGATTCACAGGTAATGAGAGTGAAGATTCTAATTTAGCTAGGAGGCCCTGTAGGTGTATGTAAAAGAATACCCCATGCGATACCGGGGGTGCAGGGAGCAGCTATTGCTGTGAAAATGTGTTAATGTGCTCAACCAAATTTACATGGTGTTAGTGGGGCATGAGGATACAATTACAACGCTGGGGAGATCTCCTCACTACAACATGCTATAACCAGAGGTCAGAGCTAGCTTAGTTTAGGTTATGTAAGAGATAGGGAACCTGGAATACATTACCGATAGGAGAACAGCAGAACTGAAAAGATATAAATGGCATACAAGACGTTACACCCGCTAATTCTAATATGTACAAGAAATATTTTTAAGTAAAATAGTTAAAATAATTAAGTGGGACAGTTGAGCAGTGTATATCTGTCGTTCAAAATACGGACATTAGCTTATATACACCAGGTTTTTACCCCGCACCCAGTCCTGATCCAGTCTTGCAAAAATAGCAGGGATGTTCCCCAGCTTCCATCCAGCATAACAGTCTCAAGGGTGAGTCTCGTATCTGAGGATTCAGTTCTCCCTCAGCCCACTCCGTGTCGGTGATCTTGCAAGTGGCTCGTTCGGGTGAGGAACCCTGAGTAAAGGAAGCACACTTTCTTTGAATGTAGCCCTTGCAAGCGTCCTATTTCTGTAAGGTCCCAGTCTCTCTGGGTAATTAGAGGCTTACTGCTACCTATTTGTCCTCCCGCTCCGGTCACAGCCAGCGGAGGATGGACAAGAGGTAATAAGCTGGGATTGCCAAATAAGATAGGTCTGATCTTGAACTCATCCCCCATTATTACTTGAAGAGCGGTTTCTTCTGTGATCGCATAGAGCTCCTCTACCGGCCTGCTACATGTGGTTTCGATCTGCAGCTCAGGTTGCAATTTCTGCTGGGCATCCATTTTAGTGTGAGGGTTGAAAATCTCTTCGCTAGTCAGGTCTGACCAGGAGGACATAGTTTCTTCGCCGCTTTCAGCTAGGGAAACCGCTGTAGTTATCGGACCCAGGAGAAGTCCACATAACTCTTCCTCTAAGCTCCGGAAATAATCCTCAATGTGCTGCGTCATCTCTCTTTCCCATTTATTTAGGGCCTCCATTATTTAAACGATACCTCGTTTGTAAAGTTTCTCCTCACATACATCCACAGGTGAATGAATTATCCCGATAAATGGTTCCCTTCTTTGGTAGAACGGGCAGTCAACTGAGGACTGCTATACCCCGGGTTATGGGGGGGGGGATGTTTAACCTTGCTGTAGGCCGCCTCCCAAGGACTCAACGGGCCAGATCTGGTTCCTATAGGTCATATATTCTGCAAATTTAGTATAGATCGGTACTGCGCTTCTCTGTCCAGTCCAGGATGAGACGGGTGCTATTGTATTTTGCAGATTTACTGCTTAAATTGGCGGATTAAGCAGATCACTTTAGGAGCAACAGATATTGTGACCTAACATGGCCGCTGCCTAGCCACTCCCCCAGCCCCATTGATTTCTATGGGGAAACTAAATAGAATGCAAGCTCAATCCTATTGGCTGATTGGATCAGCCAATAGGATTGAAGCTCAATTTTTTCACCTTTAATTCAGGATTCAAGGGACGCCATCTTGGATGACGCCACTTAAAGAAACATTCATTCGAGAAGACGACTTTGTTTGAAGAGGATGCTCCGTGCCGGATGTCTTGAAGGTCAACCCGCTCCTCGCCGGATGGATGAAGACAGAAGATGCCGTCTGGATGAAGACTTCTGCCCGTCTGGAGGACCACTTCTGCCGGCTTGGATGAAGACTTCTCCCAGCTTCGTTGAGGAATTCTTGCCACTTCATTGAGGACTTCTCCCAGCTTTTTTGAGGATGGATGTCGGCTCTTCAAAACTGTAAGTGGATCTTCAGGGGTTAGTGTTAGGTTTTTTTAAGGGTTTATTGGGTGGGTTTTATTTTTAGGTTAGGGTTTGGGCAGCAATAGAGCTAAATGCCCTTTTAAGGGCAATGCCCATCCAAATGCCCTTTTTAAGGCAATGGGGAGCTTAGTTTTTTTTTAGTTAGCTTTTTATTTGGGGGGTTGGTTGTGTGGGTGGTGGGTTTTACTGTTGGGGGGGTTGTTAGTATTTTTTTTTACATGTAAAAGAGCTGATTTCTTTGGGGCCCCGCAAAAGGCTTTTAAGGGCTATTGGTAGTTTAGTTTAGGTTAGGGTTTTTTTATTTTGGGGGGGCTTTTTTATTTTGATAGGGCTATTAGATTAGATTAGGTGTAGTTTAAATATTTGATAATTTGTTTTTTTTTGTGTAATTTAGTGTTTGTTTTTGTAATTTATGTAATTGTATTTAATTTAGGTAATTTATTTAATTGTAGTGTAAGGTTAGGTTTTAGTGTAACTCAGGTTAGGTTTTATTTTACAGGTAAATTTGTATTTATTTTAGCTAGGTAGTTAGTAAATAGTTAATAACTATTTAGTAACAATTCTAACTAGTTAAAATAAATACAAACTTGCCAGTAAAATAAAAATAAACCCTAAGCTAGCTACAATGTAACTATTAGTTATATTGTAGTTAGCTTAGGGTTTATTTTATAGGTATAGCAAGCAGCATTTATGAAAATTCATTAGGGCAGTTTTGTTAGTAAAGTGACTTGTGCGTTTGCAGTAGACAAGCAGGTATATGGTACTATTTCCTAGTTGAACAACCCTGTGTGGGGTATCCACATGAGAAATCTTGTATGTTAGGGAGGTGGGTATTATACTTCCGTCCTTAGACAGGTAGTTGTTTTAAGACCCTTATGAGTCTACCGTTACCTCTCCTTCAAGAAAATGGTACCCTTTGAACATTTCTTCCGCTCACTACTCCTCCACACAGGGTGTAATGTACCAAGCGACTTTACTAACACTTTACTAACAAAACTGTTCTAATGAATTTTCATAAATTCTGCTTGCTGTTTAATCACCATTTTGCTACTGATTGCTGCTGTACATGTTGTCTGCTTTGAAGTTACGCTCATACGCTATGGAATAATATATGGCATTGCTGATTTGATTACAACTGCTGTACCTTTGCATATTCCAAGTGTTATACTGCTTGCTGACTAACTGACTATAAGATTGACTGCTGCTTTTCATATATACAGCTTGCTATGAAGTTGCAACTATAGAAAACCACATGTGACTCTGATTTAACCGCAGCTGTGGCATTTTGGCAATACTAACTTTCAATTTTTGCTTTTCTGCTGCTATTCTTTTGTTATGAAACACTAAATGACATTCTTAATTTTATTACAGCTGTTACATATGTCATCTTGCTGCTAGTGTTTGGTTTAGTACCTGTGCTTTTTTTTTTTTTTTTATTACCAGCCGGCTTAGCTACAATATAAGGTGTATGTGGGGCCCATGTGTTGTCTTTTATGTGTGTGTTTTTTGTGTACATATATTTTAAGATGTATTTAAGTTTAAGTTTATTTATTTGCACTCATTAAATCACATTTTGGCATATTCTGTTGTTCTGCATTGGTGATTATTTAAGTAGTGTGCAGTCCCCCTGGTCTTTTTTAGGTTTTAACTTATACCGGTAATTTCCTTTTCTCTCTATTTATTTTGTATGTTTATAATATTTAACTAGTGTTAGCAAGGCGGGAGTGCGGCGGTTTAGGAGTTAATATGTTTATTCTAGTGGTGGCGATGTCCGGAGCGGCAGATAAGGGGTTAATAATTTTATTTTAGTGTTTGCAATGCGGGAGGGCCTCGGTTTAGGGGTTAATAGGTAGTTTATGTGTGTTAGTGTACTTTTTAACACTTTAGTTATGAGTTTTATGCTACAGCTTTGTAGCGTAAAACTCATAACTACTGACTTTAGAATGCGTTACGTATCTTGCGGGATAGGGTGTACCGCTCACTTTTTGAGCTTGTTCGCGCTATGGAAGTCCCATTGAAAAAAGACTTTACGCAAATTGCGTAAATTAATTTGCGGTACGGCAAAAAAAGTGTGTGGGACAGCTTTACCTACAAGACTCGTAATAGCAGCGGTAGTGAAAAAGCAGAGTTATGAACCTTAACGCTGCTTTTTTACCCATAACGCAAAACTCGTAATATAGCCGTTAATTACTAAGCCCCATAACCTAACACCCCCTAATATAACCCCAATATTAAGATACACTTAAATAAAACCTAACATTAATTTACCAAAAAAATAATCTAAAACTACAAAAAATAAAAAACTCTAAAATTACTGAAGAAATTAACAAAATTATAAAAAAAAATAAAAAAAAATAAACCTAATCCCTATGAAAATAACCCCCCCCCCCAAAAATGAAAACACTCCCTAAACTACCAATAGCCCTTAAAAGGGCATTTTGTAGGGCATTACCCTAAGTTAAACAGCTCTTTTACATCTAAAGATTGCTAAATCCCCCTCTAACAGTAAAAAAAACCCCACCCCCCAAATTAAAAAATACTTACACTAAAAAATCCTAAACTACCCATTGCCCATGAAAGGGCATTTGCATGAGCATTCAGCTCTTTTACTGCCCTTAAAAGGGCAATCAGCTCTTTTCCAGCCCATTAAATCCCTAAACTTGAAAAAAAAAAATCCTATCACTAAGCCCCAAATAGGTACTCACCGATCCTGAAGTCCATTGGAGAAGGTCTTCTTCCAGACGGCTTCATCATCTTCTATCTTTATCCGGAGTGAAGGCTGTGCAGAGCGGAGGTGCGGAGCTGGCTTCCCCGATGCGTGGGTTCTAAGCGGCGGTCCTCAATGGCGGCGGTACAGTATTTTTTTAAGGAAAATAGCTGTTTAACTTAGGGCAATGCTGAAAAAGTGTAAAAACAGGCGCAGCCCGACTCAAGCGTAAATACTTTTAATGTGGTAAGTGCACATACAGCTAAATGGCAACTTACAAGCAATAAAAGATAAAAGGCACATCAATACATGCACATAAGATTATGCATACACCCCAGTCTTTTTGGCAGACTTGATCCTAGAGCGCTTCCACCACCTCAGTCGATTAGATACCAAGTCTGGAGTTTAGACACCACGGGTTATTACGGAGCCGATCAGGGGTATACAGACGGACATTTATCATTTTGCTGAGACGGACATGATCTGCTATAGCGAACAATGTCCACCGCACATCGATAAATGCCGACAGCATATGCAGTCGGTATTTATCATTGCACCCTCAGTTCTTGTGAACTGCTGGTGCAACGCCGCCCCATGCAGATTTGCGGCCAATCAGGGGGTTTCAATCAACCCAATCGTATTCGATCAGGTTGATGTCTGTCCGCCGCCTCAGAGCAGTCGGACAGGTAATGGAGCAGCGGTCTTTAGATCGCTGCTTCATAACTTGTGTTTTTGGCGAGCCTGAAGGCTGTCCGGAAACACGGGGCATCAAGCTCCATTCAGAGCTTGATAAATAGACCCCACAGAGTGTCCTCTCTCTATGCGCATTTCGTCTGAGACCGCTCAGACTTTTTCAAGAGTAAGTAATAGGTATCCAATACAGAGGCTCCAACCAGCTTATGAATGGGCCAATGCATCAGTTTCCTGTCAACACTGGCCAATAGCGTATCCCACATTCAACCAATAGAACATAGGTGCAATGACAATAAGTGTCTAAAAGCATATGCTACAACCATCTGCATTCATATTTAAGCTAAAATGGTAACATATCATAGTTGATACTATATTATTCAATATAATAGGTGAGTGAGGGGTAGAGGCAATGTATTTCAAATGAACAAGCCGTTGCATAGAAAGCGACATAATTTGCTGCACAGCAGCCAGATTTGCACTGATACTGTATAATATAGTATAGATCAGGCATACAGCTTGAATTATACAAACACCTCTCCCTCAAAAGCCTATAAATGTGAGCAAAATATGAGAACCACAATAAATAACATAACATGATAGTACATACATTACACATAAAATGAAAAGATAATCAATCAATTTCATGAAAAAAATGAATCCAGTACAGAATAAAAACTATATAAAAATGAATAGATACATATAATACAATATAATAAATGACCAATTATATATAATCTGGATAATTGAACCGAACATTATTATTTATAGGATAAGCAGATTTCATAGAAAGCATCTATGGTTCCATCCCCAATTAAGCCTGTAGGTCAAGTTCCATATTAAGTCCCTGAGGATGCATGGAACCAAGTTAATAAATCCAATATGATTCCCTGCTTCTCATGGTCAGTAATCTATTTGAAAATGTGTTATTGGAAATCCAATCTATAGCCTTAATATTAAGACTCTTAGATCCATATTATGATGAATGCAAAAGTGTTCAGAAACACTGTGTGTTTTGAAATCTGCCTTACTGTTATTCACATGTTCATTTAACCTGGTACGTACATTAATTTTGGTTCTACCAATATAAATTAAATTGCAACTACAACTCAGGCAATAAACTACAAAAATGGTGCTACAGTTACATCTATATTTCATATTAAAAACCTTAAATTTATCAAAATTGTGAAAGGTGTTTCCTGTACTCACATAACTAGACATACCACACCTCTTTACCCCACATCTATAAGTGCCTGGTTTCTGTTCTAACCTTTTGGTGGTCCTAATCTTCTCTATAGTGTTACATAATTTGGTGGGTGCTAGTATAATTTTTCAGATATTTATTTTTCCTAAAAGTTACCAGGGGTTTCTCATCTAATATCCCTCCTAGAATGGGATCTGTCTTCAGGACCCCCAATGTTTTCTGAGGATGTTCTGAATGTCTCTACTCCCTTGATTATAGGTGGTGATGAATCTTATGTTGTTACTATTTTGTTCATACTTGTTTGTGACTGAATCCTGGTTTCTCTGTATCAAGTTTCCCTTTTCATATTATTAACTTGTTCCTTCGCAGTTTGTATGATGTTTGGATCATATCCTTTCTCAATGAATCTAGCATCTAGCAATTCTGTTTCTTTAATGAAGTCCTCCTCCCATGTGCAATTCCTTTTTATTCTTTGGTATTGTCCAAGGAGGAAATTAGTTTTCTACCTAGGAAGGTGGCCACTTTTGGCATTTAAAAACCCATTTTTAATCGGAGGGGCTTAAGGTAATTCGCTACTGCTACCTTTCTATTCTCATCATTGAAGAGCAAAAAATCCAGAAACCCAACCTGTTGCTTATCTACTTTGGAAATGAATGTAAGATTATAGATGTTATTATTAATATGATTGATGAACTATCTAGTCTCTGTTTCTAACCCCCTCAATATAATGACAATGTCATCTATGTACCAATAGTATCGAATTAGATTACCTGTATACGGATTATTAGTCTATATATAATTCTCCTCAAAATGGTTCATAAATAAATTGGTGTACGATGGGGCAAAAGTTGTCCCTTGTGTCTGTTGGTAAAACTGACCTTCAAAACCTGTTAGAATGAAATCTAAATGTTTATCGGACATAATATTCTCTAATGATTCTTGTACAGCATTAATTCCCAAATTATGTGGAATACACGTGTACAGAGATGACACGTCACAAGTGATCCACATATATTTATCTGGCCATTCTAACCCCTCAAACAGGTTTATAGTATATACTGTGTCTCTGAGGTAAGATCTACTGGATTTAACCACATGCTGTAGATAATGGTCAATATAAACAGAAAGATTGTTAGTAAGAAATCCTATGCCCAAAATAATGGGCCTGTCCGGTGGTTTAATCAGGGTCTTGTGCACTTTTGGCAAATGATAAAATGTGGGTATTGTTGGATGAATTTCCATCAAAAACTGGAATTCATCATTATTGAGGATATTCTCATTCTTAGCATCTTTAAAGATTTTACTTAATTTATTTTTAAAATTTGACAGTTGAATCAAACTGAAGTTTCCTATATGTTTTATTGTCATTTAAAATATTATAAGCCTCTTTTAGGTAGTCCTTTTTATCTTGTATAACAACCCCCCCTCCTTATCTGCTGCTCTAATCACTATATCCCTATTGTCCTGTAACACTTTTAGTGTCTTCCTTTCATGAAATGAAAGATTATCTACTTTTGTAGTTTATTGCCCGAGTTGTAGCTGCAATTTAATTTATATTGGTAGAACATAAAGGAATGTACGTACCAGGTTAAATGAACATGTGAATAACATTAAGGCAGGTCTCAAAACACATCGTGTTTCTGAACACTTTTACATTAATCATATTATGGATCCTAAGAGTCTGAATATTAAGGTTATAGATTGGATTCCCAATAACAAATTTTCAAATAGATTACTGATCCTGAGACGCAGGGAATCATATTGTCATGTTCTGTCTCAGGATGTTTTGTGAGAGCCTCATTGTCTGGAACAGTTGCTTCAAATGAAGATTATTAGAAGCCATATAGATTGAAATGATAACAGATTTATTTAAACAACAAAATACTTTGAACAAATACCTGCAGGGTATTTTAAATGAGCTATTCAGGTATGTTAAGTCCACATACGGCAGGAGTGGAAAATCAAAGTAAGCAGAGATGCAGATTCAAAAGGAAAGTCTTTCTCCTGGTAATAACTGAATTACAGGATTTGCACAAAGCAGGGAACAAACTTGTAAACAGGTAGCAGGTAAAGTCTTTGTCCTGGAAATAACTGAAGTGCAGGAATTGCACAAAGCAGGGAACAAACTTGTAAACAGGTAGCAGGTAAAGTCTTTGTCCTGGAAAGAAGTGGAAAAAATTCCAAGGGACAATTTGTTGGTGTACAAACATAAAACTAACAAACAAAGCGGTACCAGACAAAACAAACAAAAAGAGGGTAAACTTGTGTTCAGTACACCGTACAGTTTAGAATATCACAAAATTTGTGATATTATTAAACAATCATTACCAATATTGGCCACTGATACAAATTTAGCACAGATAGCTACGGAGGGTTGCAGATATGTAGCAAGAAAAAGTAAGACTATTGGAAACATTATAGCACCCTCTGATCTTGCAAGTGTCAATACACATACTTGGCTCCCACAAAGGTTTGGTTTTTTCAAATGTAGGACACAAAGGTGTAAAACCTGCAGACATGTAGTGGAAGGGGCAAACTTCACCTCCACATCAACGAATCGCACATATAATATTAGATACAACCTCAACTGTAAATCCAATCATGTGATTTACCTGCTGACCTGCAGGGGGTGTAATATACAATATGTCGGGAAAACCAAACGACTTGTCAGGGATAGAGCACAGGAGCATGTCAGGGACATAGAAGACCCAGATATTTTTACTCCCGTAGCCAGACACTTTAAATCTGAACACTCGGGCAATGCCGCCCTTTTGTCCATACAGGCAATTGACCATGTACCACCACACAAAAGGGGTGGTGATAGAATCCAAAGGCTGGACTATAAGGAAGCCCAATGGATTTTTCTACTCAATACTAGACATCCATATGGCATTAACAAAGAAAGCGATGTGAATCTTTTTATCTAATCTAAGAATTATATTCCCTTTTGGTTACGCCAAGGTTATACCCTGTAAAACTATGCAATTTTCAAAACCTAGCAATGTGCATAGTCTATAATAGTGAAACATAACTAACCATCAAAATATAACACATTAATCTAGGGCTTAGTAGAGGGGGACTACACTATTGGTACATTAGGATAATTTGCACTTTCATACTTAGGATTTTTTGTCTATATCTGTATTCCCCTCTTCCAATCGTTATAGGGTACTTCTAATATGAGATAGTAAAAGAATGAGTTGAGAACACATACAAATTTATATCGCTAGTTTATCCTACTTAAGGCACCTTATGAACTGCCAGCGGGGTTTATGTAATACCCCAATGTGCGAGGTGAAATTACGGGTGGCGTGGGTTTCAGCAGTTGCGCTGAAGTTTGCGCCGTATATATGTACTCTCGCCCCAAGTGTGCAAATAAAATTACTGCGCACATTTAGATAACGGAAGTGAATTGGAAAGTTGATTAAAGAGAGTTTTATTTGAATTGACTGCCCTTTTAAATAACCAGAAAATGACAAACTAATAAGACAATAGATTGTTTAGGCCAAATCAGGTCTCTTCTTTCTAGAATAGGAAGTTATATGATCACATAGATAAATCTAATCATGGTACTTACAGGGTCATGTGACAAAGTGACCAGGATGTACATTTGTGTGACACTGGTGTGCAGTCAGACAACAGACTTATGTTAGTATGTAAATGTATTTATCACAGGTTTGTATCAGTTCTGTGTTAAATTAATTCTATACTGTAATGAGCTCTCTCTGTAATTAAATCTACATTAGATTAATGTGTGATTCATTTCGGATTGATTCGGAAAATTCGGTAAATTCAGAGATTTGGATCTATTCGAATTTCCGAATTAAAATACTGCAGAATCTACCGAATGAATCCGAATTAGCTGCCGAATCTACTGAATAAATCCGAATTAGCTCTGTAAATGCAGCATTCCCCCATAGGAAACAATGGGGCAGTTTCGGCTGAAAAAAAACCTAACACCTGCAAAAAAGCAGCGTTCAGCTCCTAATGCAGCCCCATTGTTTCCTATGGGGAAACACTAAGTCTACACCTAACACCCTAACATGAACCCCGAGTCTAAACACCCCTAATCTAACACTTATTAACCCCTAATCTGCCGCCCCCCGCTATCGCTGACACCTGCATTATACTATTAACCCCTAATCTGCCGCTCCGGACACCGCCGCCACCTACATTATCCCTATGAACCCCTAATCTGCTGCCCCACCCATCGCCGACACCTACATTATACTTATTAACCCCTAATCTGCCCCCCCAATGTCGCCGCAACCTAACAACAAGTATTAACCCCTAATCTGCCGACCCGACCTCGCCCCCACTATAATAAATGTATTAACCCTAAACCGCCGCACTCCCGCCTCGCAAACACTATAATACATTTTATTAACCCCTAATCTGCCCCCCCCCCAACGTCGCCGCAACCTAACTACAAGCATTAACCCCTAATCTGCCGACCGGACACCACCGCCACCTACATTATAGCTATGAACCCCTAATCTGCTGTCCCTAACATCGTCAACACCTATATTATATTTATTAACCCCTAATCTGCCCCCCCAATGTCGCCGCAACCTAACTACAAGTATTAACCCCTAATCTGCCGACCGGACATCGCCGCCACTATAATAAATGTATTAACCCCTAAACCGCCGCTGATTGGCTGATCGGAACAGCCAACAGAATGCGAGGTCAATCTGATTGGCTGATTGGATCAGCCAATCGGATTGAACTTCAATCTGATTGGCTGATTGAATCAGCCAATCAGATTTTTCCTACCTTAATTCCGATTGGCTGATAGAATCCTATTTTTTTATTTTATTAGGGGGCTTAGATTAGGTGTAATAAGTTTAAAATTCTTGTAATTTTTTTTTATTTTTTGTAATTTAGTGTTTGTTTAGTTTAGTTTATTTAATTTTATTTAATTGTAGGTACTTGTAGTTAATTTATTTAATGATAGTGTAGTGTTAGGTTTAATTGTAACTTAGGTTAGGATTTATTTTACAGGTAATTTTGTAATTATTTTAACTAGGTAGCTATTAAATAGTTATTGTACCTTGTTAAAATAAATACAAAGTTGCCTGTAAAAATAAATATAAATCCTAAAATAGCTACAATGTATATTGTAGCTATATTAGGGTTTATTTTACAGGTAAGTATTTAGTTTTAAATAGGATTAATTTATTTAATTATAGTGTAGTGTTAGGTGTAATTGTAACTTAGGTTTGGATTTATTTTACAGGTAAATTTGTATTTATTTTAGCTAGGTAGTTATTAAATAGTTAATAACTATTTAATAACTATTGTACCTAGTTAAAATAAATACAAAGTTGCCTGTAAAATAAATATAAATCCTAAAATAGCTATAATGTAACTATTATTTATATTGTAGCTATATTAGGGTTTATTTTACAGGTAACTATTTAGTTTTAAATAGGATTCATTTATTTAATTATAGTAATATTTTGTTTTATTTAAATTATATTTAATTTAGGGGGCGGTTAGGGTTAGACTTAGGTTTAGGGGTTAATAACTATTATAGTAGCTGCAAAGTTGGGGCGGGAGATTAGGGGTTAATAATTGTAGGTAGGTGGTGGCAATGTTAGGGAGGGCAGATTAAGGGTTAATAAAATGTATTATAGTGTTTGCGAGGTGGGAGTGCGGTGGTTTAGGGGTTAATACATTTATTATTGTGGAGACGATGTCCGGTTGGCAATTTAGGGGTTAATACTTGTAGTTAGGTTGTGGCGACGTTGGGGGGGCAGATTAGGGGTTAATAACTATAATGTAGGTGTCTGCGATGTTAGGGACAGCAGATTAGGGGTTCATAGCTATAATGTAGGTGGAGGCGGTTTCCGGTCGGCAGATTAGGGGTTAAATCATTTTATGATAGTGTTTGCGATGTGGGGGGGCCTCGATTTAGGGGTTCATAGGTAGTTTATGGGTGTTAGTGTACTTTGTAGCACTGTAGTTAAGAGCTTTATATTCCGGCATTAGCCCATAAAGCTCTTAACTACTGACTTTATTCGGCAGATTCGGATGGCCGTGTATTACACTAGTATTGTACAGTATATTAGGTTTTAGGTTATATCACTCTGCACAGCATATCCCACCTAACACATACGGAAATTTCGGAACCGAACCGAATTCAGCCGGATTTATTAGAATCTGAATAAATCCGAAACAAATTCATTCAAATTTTGCCGAATTCGAATCGATACGAACCAAAATTCGAAAAAATCGGAATCAATCTGAACCAAAACGAAATGAATTTTTCGATCATGCACATATATATTAATGAGCATTACGGAGAATTTGTACAACACATTAAAACTACAAATTTTTGTGTTTTCCATCTGAAGGGAACAAACAAAATGATGCTCCATAATTACCACAGACTATAGAAATGTCAGCTAGTGCATGTTTAACCCTTTGTCCTACACAACCGTCACTAACAAGTATAGAGAACACATTAGCGGCTAGTCTGTGTTTAGCCCTTTGTCCTACACAACCCTCACTAACAAGTATAGAGAACACATTAGCAGCTAGTCTGATAGCCTTATGTATGTCCCATCAAGTCTACACATATTACATGTTACTGTTTCCTTAGGATAGCCTAATGCATGCCTCAAGCAGTTTTGAATTATTTTACAGCCCATGTGTTTATCACCTCAGTTGAAAGTTTATTACATGAATCTACCACCCTTTCTGTAAATAAATGCTTCCTCTCAAATTAAAATATGAGGGGCGTAAGGATATTGGGGTTGGTCCCCTTCTGCAGCTAATTTGACCTGTTCTACATTTTTTACTGCACTTTCCCTCTCCTGTACCTTTGCCATGGGCAGAGCTGGGCCGACAGTTGGCTATTGTGAAGTTGTCGTTACAAGCTTCTCTTAAAAAGCATCAGAATCTGTGTATACAGCATACTATTCCCAGTGCTTAACACTTCTTTATAGCTGCACCTTATTGTCTGAGGATTTACAGTGTGTCAGTATCACAGAATGTGCTATGTAGCATTGTAGGATGGCCAAAGGTAGCAGGATCCTAATATGTATTCTGTTACTGAGGGTTGTGTAGGACAAAGGGTTAAACACAGACTATCAGACTAGCTGCTAATGTGTTCTCTATACTTGTTAGTGAGGGTTGTGTAGGACAAAGGGATAAAAACACAGACTAGCTGCTAATGTGTTCTCTATACTTGTTAGTGAGGGTTGTGTAGGACAAAGGGATAAACACAGACTAGCTGCTAATGTGTTCTCTATACTTGTTAGTGAGGGTTGTGTAGGACAAAGGGTTAAACACAGACTATCAGACTAGCTGCTAATGTGTTCTCTATACTTGTTAGTGAGGGTTATGTAGGACAAAGGGATAAAAACACAGAACACATTAGCAGCTAGTCTGATAGTCTGTGTTTAGTCCTTTGTCCTACACAACACTCACTAACAAGTATAGAGAACACATTAGCAGCTAGTCTGATAGTCTGTGTTTAGCCCTTTGTCCTACACAACCCTCACTAACAAGTATAGAGAACACATTAGCAGCTAGTCTGTGTTTTAATCCCTTTGTCCTACACAACCCTCACTAACAAGTATAGAGAACACATTAGCAGCTAGTCTGTGTTTAACCCTTTGTCCTACACAACCCTCACTAACAAGTATAGAGAACACATTAGCAGCTAGTCTGTGTTTAACCCTTTGTCCAAAACAACCCTCACTAACAAGTATAGAGAACACATTAGCAGCTAGTCTGTGTTTTTATCCCTTTGTCCTACACAACCCTCACTAACAAGTAAAGAGAACACATTAGCAGCTAGTCTGATAGTCTGTGTTTAACCCTTTGTCCTACACAACCCTCAGTAACAGAATACATATTAGAATCCTGCTACCTTCGGCCATCCTTACACAATGCTACATAGCACATTCTGTGATACTGACACACTGTAAATCCTCAGACAATAAGGTGCAGCTATAAAGAAGTGTTAAGCATAGCGCTGCAGAATCTGTTGACGCTCTACAAATAACCGATAATAATAAGCACTGGGAATAGTATGCTGTATACACAGATTCTGATGCTTTTTAAGAGAAGCTTGTAACCACAACTTCACAATAGCCAACTGTCGGCCCAGCTCTGCCCATGACAAAGGTACAGGAGAGGGAAAGTGCAGTAAAAAATGTAGAACAGGTAAAATTAGCTGCAGAAGGGGACCAACCCCAATATCCATAGGCCCCTCATATTTTAATTTGAGAGGAAGCATTTTTTTACAGAAAGGGTGGTAGATTCATGTAATAAACTTTCAATTGAGGTGATAAACACATGGACTGTAAAATAATTCAAAACTGCTTGAGGCATGCATTAGGCTATCCTAAGGAAACAGTAACATGTAATATGTGTAGACTTGATGGGACATACATAAGGCTATCCTAAGGACACAGTAACATGTAATATGTGTAGACTTGATGGGACATGCATAAGGCTATCCTAAGGAAACAGTAACGTGTAATATGTGTACACTTGATGGGACATACATAAGGCTATCATACAGTAACGTGTAATATGTGTACACTTGATGGGACATACATAAGGCTATCATACAGTAACATGTAATATGTGTAGACTTGATGGGACATACATAAGGCTATCATACAGTAACATGTAATATGTGTAGACTTGATGGGACATACATAAGGCTATCATACAGTAACATGTAATATGTGTAGACTTGATGGGACATGCATTGGGCTATCCTAAGGAAACAGTAACATGTAATATGTGTAGACTTGATGGGACATGCATAAGGCTATCCTAAGGAAACAGTAACATGTAATATGTGTACACTTATTGTGTACACATATTATTGTATCCTAACTATCATATGTTACTACTGTTACATACAACCATCTCTAACATCCTCACTAGTCTTCTTTCAGTTACTAGGGATGCATGAACATATAACATCAAGCAAAGAAAATAAAAGGTACATAAACAATAGATATCTATAACAATTCTTAGTTACTTTATTGTGCTTAACCCGTTTCTCTCCATTGAAGTAAAAAAAAAATGACATAATATAGAGCTTATCTCTATATTTCTATGAAGTCCTCGCACCTACCTGTAATCAGTATAGCGAGGTAACAGCAATTTATATAGACAAAGGAAAAATAAGAAAAAAATAAAAAAGTTTCTCTGTTATTTTCTCTTTTCCCTTCTCTACCTTCCGCTCCTCTCTCCCTCCTTCCCTTTCCCGTCTAGACTAAGTTAAATCCTCAGGAGTAGATGGTCCACAAAATTACATGAAATAAACGGGGCAAGGAACTGCGCTTGTGTAGTATTATTATATGTTTTAATCAGGTTAAGCCATTTATTGCAGTATTTTTTAATATTTTGGTCAGAACCCACCGAACAGTCAAATTGTTCCATTACGGCTTGTTTCATCATTAAATGTATTAGATTATGAATTGAAGGGGATTTTTTACTATTACAATTTTTGAAGATCAAGTATCTCCCACCCAATATCGTGCAGTTGATAAAGCAAATATTGATCTGTCTACGAATATCCGAATTAAACAGTAGGAGAATATGTTGTTTCTCCAGCTTAATTGATACCTGTAATATATTGCTTAACCAGAAACTTATTCTGGCCCAGAATTGATGTATATTGTAACAATTACATAGCATATGCATTAGATTCGCACTAGGATCTGAGCAGCGAGGACAATTATGCATCAATTTAGAGAACCATTTATTTAAAGTAGCAGGTGCAATATATATCTTATTCAATAATTTGAAATGACTTTCTCGCCAGCATGCCGCTAAGGTGGCTTTTTCCACTTTTATAATACTTCTAGTTATGTCTATCTCTGGAATCTCTGATTGCTAGTTTAGTACTAACCTCTGTAAATGTATATCTCCAGATTGATTCAATATCAATTTAAGCCAATAATTTATTGAATGGATACCTGCGGTATACAAGATAAGACCAGACTGTATCCCTGAGTGTATCCATACACAATTTGGTTTCTTAATAATTACATTATACCAATGGCGTGTTTGTAAATAAGCGTAAAAATCCGGATTTACTAGGTTGAATTGTTGTTTTACCTCTTCAAATGAGAGAATATTAGAGAGTCCTGGGTTTTTTTTAACTGATAGACATATTTTAATCCTTTATTAGCCCAGATTGTAAAAGTTTTATTATAAATTCCTTCAGTAAAATATGGACTCCTAACTATAGGCAATCGATTGGAAATCGTGGCATCTACCTTTATTACTTTACATATTATGCCAAGCTTTAGTAATTGTATATATAGACATATATTATGTGTAGACTTGATGGGACATGCATAAGGGTATCCTAAGGAAACAGTAACATGCAATATGTATAGACTTGATGGGACATACATAAGGCTATCCTAAGGAAACAGTAACGTAATATGTATAGACTTGATGGGACATACATAAGGCTATCCTAAGGAAACAGTAACGTAATATGTATAGACTTGATGGGACATACATAAAGCTATCATAAGGAAACAGTAACATGTAATATGTATAGACTTGATGGGACATACATAAAGCTATCCTAAGGAAACAGTAACATGTAATATGTATAGACTTGATGGGACATGCATAAGGCTATCCTAAGGAAACAGTAACATGTAATATGTATAGACTTGATGGGACATGCATAAGGCTATCCTAAGGAAACAGTAACATGTAATATGGGTAGACATGATGGAACATGCATAAGGCTATACTAAGGAAACAGTAACATCTAATATGTATAGACTTGATGGGACATGCATAAGACTATCCTAAGAAAACAGTAACATGTAATATGTATAGACTTGATGGGACATGCATAAGGCTATCCTAAGGAAACAGTAACATGTAATATGGGTAGACATGATGGGACATGCATAAGGCTATCCTAAGGAAACAGTAACATGTAATATGTATAGACTTGATGGGACATACATAACGCTATCCTAAGGAAATAGTAACATGTAATAGGATAGCCTTATGCATGTCCCATCAAGTCTATACATATTACATGTTACTGTTTCCTTAGGATAGCCTTTTGCATGTCCCATCAAGTCTATACATAAGGAAACAGTAACATGTAATATGTATAGACTTAAATGGGACATACATAAGGCTATCCTAAGGAAACAGTAACATGTAATATGTATAGACTTAAATGGGACATACATAAGGCTATCCTAAGGAAACAGCAACATGTAATATGTATAGACTTGATGGGACATGCATAAGGCTATACTAAGGAAACAGTAACATGTAATATGTGTAGACTTGATGAGACATACATAAGGCTATCCTAAGGAAACAGTAACATGTAATATGGGTAGACTTGATGGGACATACATAAGGCTATCCTAAGGAAACAGTAACATGTAATATGTATAGACTTGATGGGACATGCATAAGGCTATCCTAAGGAAACAGTAACATGTAATATGTATAGACTTGATGGGACATACATAAGGCTATCCTAAGGAAACAGTAACATGTAATATGTGTAGACTTGATGGGACATGCATAAGGCTATCCTAAGGAAACAGTAACATGTAATATGTGTAGACTTGATGGGGCATGCATAAGGAAACAGTAACATGTAATATGTATAGACTTGATGGGACATACATAAGGCTATCATAAGGAAACAGTAACATGTAATATGTTTAGACTTGATGGGACATGCATAAAGCTATCCTAAGAAAACAGTAACATGTAATATGTATAGACTTGATGGGACATACATAAGGCTATCCTAAGGAAACAGTAACATGTAATATGTATAGACTTGATGGGACATACATAGGGCTATCCTAAGGAAACAGTAACATGTAATATGTATAGACTTGATGGGACATACATAATGCTATCCTAAGGAAACAGTAACATGTAATATGTGTAGACTTGATGGGGCATGCATAAGGAAACAGTAACATGTAATATGTGTAGACTTGATGGGACATGCATAAGGCTATCCTAAGGAAACAGTAACATGTAATATGTATAGACTTGATGGGACATGCATAAGGTTATCCTAAGGAAACAGTAACATGTAATATGTATAGACTTGATGGGACATGCATAAGGCTATCCTAAGGAAACAGTAACATGTAATATGTATAGACTTGATGGGACATACATAAGGCTATCCTAAGGAAACAGTAACATGTAATATGTGTAGACTTGATGGGACATGCATAAGGCTATCCTAAGGAAACAGTAACATGTAATATGTGTAGACTTGATGGGACAGGCATAAGGCTATCCTAAGGAAACAGTAACATGTAATATGTGTAGACTTGATGGCGCATGCATAAGGAAACAGTAACATGTAATATGTGTAGACTTGATGGGACATGCATAAGGCTATCCTAAGGAAACAGTAACATGTAATATGTATAGACTTGATGGGACATACATAAGGCTATCATAAGGAAACAGTAACATGTAATATGTATAGACTTGATGGGACATGCATAAGGCTATCCTAAGAAAACAGTAACATGTAATATGTATAGACTTGATGGGACATACATAAGGCTATCCTAAGGAAACCGTAACATGTAATATGTATAGACTTGATGGGACATACATAAGGCTATCCTAAGGAAACAGTAACATGTAACATGGGTAGACTTGATGGGACATGCCTAAGGCTATCCTAAGGAAACAGTAACATGTAATATGTGTAGACTTGATGGGACAGGCATAAGGCTATCCTAAGGAAACAGTAACATGTAATATGTGTAGACTTGATGGGGCATGCATAAGGAAACAGTAACATGTAATATGTGTAGACTTGATGGGACATGCATAAGGCTATCCTAAGGAAACAGTAACATGAATTATGTGTAGACTTGATGGGGCATGCATAAGGAAACAGTAACATGTAATATGTATAGACTTGATGGGACATGCATAAGGCTATCCTAAGAAAACAGTAACATGTAATATGTATAGACTTGATGGGACATACATAAGGCTATCCTAAGGAAACAATAACATGTAATATCGGTAGACTTGATGGGACATAGATAAGGCTATCCTAAGGAAACAGTAACATGTAATATGTATAGACTTGATGGGACATACATAAGGCTAACCTAAGGAAACAGTAACATGTAATATGTGTAGACTTGATGGGACATACATAGGGCTATCCTAAGGAAACAGTAACATGTAATATGTATAGACTTGATGGGACATACATAAGGCTAACCTAAGGAAACAGTAACATGTAATATGTGTAGACTTGATGGGACATGCATAAGGTTATCCTAAGGAAACAGTATCCTGTAATATGTATAGACTTGATGGGACATGCATAAGGTTATCCTAAGGAAACCGTAACATGTAATATGTGTATGTTTGATGGGACATGCATAAGGCTATCCTAAGTAATAAGTAACATGTAATATGTATAGACATGATGGGACATACATAGGGCTATTCTAAGGAAACAGTAACATGTAATATGTGTAGGTTTGATGGGACATGCATAAGGCTATCCTAAGGAAACAGTATCATGTAATATGTGTAGACATGATGGGACATGCATAAGGCTATCCTAAGGAAACAGTAACATGTAATATGGGTAGACGATGGGACATACATAAGGCTATCCTAAGGAAACAGTAACATGTAATATGTGTAGATTTGATGGGACATATATAAGGCTATCCTAAGGAAACAGTAACATGTAATTTGTGTAGACTTGATGGGACATATATAAGGCTATCCTACGGAAACAGTAACATGTAATATGTGTATACTTGATGGGACATGCATAAGGTTATCCTAATAAAACAGTAACATGTAATATGTGTAGACTTGATGGGACATGCATAAGGTTATCCTAATAAAACAGTAACATGTAATATGTGTAGACTTGATGGGGCATACATAAGGTTATAATAAGGAAACAGTAACATGTAATATGTGTAGACTTAATGGGACATACATAAGGCTATCCTAAGGAAACAGTAACATGTAATATGTGTAGACTTAATGGGACATACATAAGGCTATCCTAAGGAAACAGTAACATGTAATATGGGTAGACTTGAAGGGACATGCATAAGGCTATCCTAAGGAAACAGTAACATGTAATATGTGTAGACCTGATGGGACATGCATAAGGTTATACTAAGGAAACAGTAACATGTAATATGTAAAAAGACAAGAAAAAACAGAAGCGCCACATGGCCCAATATTGTCTGGTCCAGAAATAAAGTAGATGTATGCGCACAGAGAGAACTCACATTTGTAGAAGCACCTCAATTAGTGCTATAGTGGCAGTCTGGGATTTCTTACAGTCACCCAGGAGACCAATCTTCGGTATAGGTATGATGTCTAAATTAATGACATAAACACAGGTGCCTATATGGCCTAGTATTGTCTTAACAGAGGTGAGTTTGGAATATTGATAGAAAGGTACTCACATTTGTTGTAGCATCTCCCTTGATGCTATAGAGGCAGGATGGGATCAATGTAGTCACCCACCAGACTTGAACAAAGGCCTGCTGGACACAGAGGATATCCAGGAACCACCAGTGTTAAGAAGTAGGCCCAAAAATTGGGACCCCTCTCATCAATAGGATTGGGTGGCAAACAGAGAAGTAATAGCAAGTGTTCAAATATATAAAAAGGTTAAGCCTGATGAAACAGCCTTGAGCTGAGAAACGCGTTGCTTTGTTTTAACTTTTTAATAAACCTTTTTTATATATTTGAACACTTGCTATTACTTCTCTGTTTGCCACCCAATCCTATTGATGAGAGGGGTCCCAATTTTTGGGCCTACTTCTTAACACTGGTGGTTCCTGGATATCCTCTGTGTCCAGCAGGCCTTTGTTCAAGTCTGGTGGGTGACTACATTGATCCCATCCTGCCTCTATAGCATCAAGGGAGATGCTACAACAAATGTGAGTACCGTTCTATCAATATTCCAAACTCACCTCTGTTAAGACAATACTAGGCCATATAGGCACCTGTGTTCTTTATGTCGTTAATTTAGACATCATACCTATACCGAAGATTGGTCTCCTGGGTGACTGTAAGAAATCCCAGACTGCCACTATAGCACTAATTGATGTGCTTCTACAAATGTGAGTTCTCTCTGTGCACATACATCTACTTTATTTCTGGACCAGACAATATTGGGCCATGTGGCGCTTCTGTTTTTTCTTGTCTTTTTAGATTGCTGCTTTGGATCCCGGCCTGGATCTCCACAGATAGCTGCCTACATTCTAACAGTGACTTTGCACCAATATTATTAGAGACTATATTACCTCTAGTATTTGCTATCCATCATATGTATGTTACAAAGTGCATTGGATCCTATAATTCACCCATCATTGTGAATTAAGTACATTTAAGATTGAGCTACCTATTTACCATTGTGTATATATATTTTCTTATTTTTTGTCTTTCTCCTAGGAGGTATTTTAGCAGAGTATATCTGCAATTGAGCTACCTATTTACCATTGTGTATATATATTTTATATTGTCTTTCTCTTAGGAGGTAATTAATATATCCCACAAGCTGTAATTATTTAGACTGTTAGTATTATAATCAATTTATCAACATTATTTATCTCCCATGAGGTGTATGGATTTGACATATTATATCTAAGCCTTTGCCATTTAGCATCACCCTTGTAAGATATTAGATTTATCCCCTTTTAGGGCGCCCCCTCATTTTTTCTAACATGTAATATGTGTAGACCTGATGGGACATGCATAAGGTTATACTAAGGAAACAGTAACATGTAATATATGTAGACTTGATGGGACATGCATAAGGCTATCCTAATAAAACAGTAACATGTAATATGTGTAGACTTGATGGTACAGGCATAAGGCTATCCTAAGGAAACAGTAACATGCAATATGAGTAAACTTTTGGTTCTTATATACGGTTAAATTCTATGTTTCTCATATTTTATTTGTTACAGACCCATTTTACAGTATAAAACCCACCCATGCCCAGCTTGTATACTACAGTAATGCTGATTAACTCTTTAAATAACAGAATGATTATTTTTTATTATTATTGTTTACTTATAAAGAATTTATGAATAACAACACTATACAAAAAGGTATATTACAATCATAAGGGTACAATACAATAAAAAAGGATACATTCTCTACAAACGATTGTTCTATAAAGCCTCACACGATGCCCATATTGCTCACACCTGCTCAGACACCTTTACCTGTGATTAAACTGGAGATAATTAACGGAAGAATGAGCATTTTCAGCATCCTCATGAGAATGTCTCCGGGAAAGGCAATCACCATAATAATGTCCGGGTGTATAGGAGACGCAAGGCGAAGAATGGCCCCACATACAGAGCCCATAATTACACCTGTGAGAAAAGACCAGAAATTAATAGGGTCCAATTGTAAGATATGAAACATCACTAGAAATGTACTAAAACTTCCTATATATAGAGTCTATAGGGGCAGCGTGATAACTAATACAGTGACATTAAACAGGATGGCACTGAGCTTTATACAAGTGTGACCAGCTGATCTTAAAGAGTCTCTAGGGACAGTGTCATCACTAATATTTGACATTAAACAGACAATGGCACTAAGCTTTATATAAGTGTGACCAGACGATCTTAGAGTCTTTAGGGACAGTGTGATCACTAAAATTGTAACATTAAACAGAGCATGGCACTGAGCTGTATATAAGTGTGACCGGACGATCTTACAGAGTCTATAGGGACAGTGTAATTACTAATATGGTGACATTAAACAGAGGATGGCACTTATCTTTATTTAAGTGTGACCGGCTGATCTTACAGAGTTTATAGTGACAGGTAATCACTAATATAGTGACATTAAACAGAGGATGGCACTGAGCTTTATATAAGTGTGACTGGCTGATTTTACAGAGTCTATAAGGACAGTGTGATCACTAATATGGTGATATTAAACAGACAATGGCACTGAGCTTTATATAAGTGTGACCAGACGATCTTACAGAGTGTATAGGAACAGTGTGATCACTAATGTGCGACATTAAACAGACAATGGCACTGAGCTTTATATAAGTGTGACTGGACGATCTTACAGAGTCTATAAGGACAGTGTGATCACTAATATGGTAACATTCAACAGACAATGGCACTGAGCTTTATATAAGTGTGACTGGCTGATCTTACAGAGTCTATAGGGACAGTGTGATCACTAATATGGTGACATTAAATGGAGGATGGCACTGAGCTTTATATAAGTGTGACTGGCTGATCTTACAGAGTCTATAGGGACAGTGTGATCACTAATATGGTGACATTAAACAGGATGGCACTGAGATTTATATAAGTGTGACCAGACGATCTTACAGAGTCTATAGGAACAGTGTGATCACTAATGTGTGACATTAAACAGAGGATGGTACTGAGCTTTATATAAGTGTGACCGGCTGATCTTACAAAGTCTATAGGGACAGTGTGATCACTAATATGGTAACATTAAACAGACAGTGGCACTGAGCTTTATATAAGTGTGACCAGACAATAGTACAGAGTCTATAGGGACAGTGCGATCACTAATATGGTGACATTAAACAGAGGATGGCACTGAGCTTTATATAAGTGTGACAGGGTGATCTTACGGAGTCTATAGGAACAGTGTAGTTACTAATATGGTGACAATAAACAGAGGATGGCACTGAACTTTAGTTAAGTGTGACTGGCTGATCTTACAGAGTCTATAGGGACAGTGTGATCACTAATATGGTAACATTAAACAGACAATGGCACTGAGCTTTATATAAGTGTGACCGGACAATCATACAGAGTCTATAGGGACAGTGTAATCACTAATATGGTGACATTAAACAGACAATGGCACTGAGCTTTATATAAGTGTGACCGGCTGATCTTACAGAGTCTATAGGGACAGTGTGATCACTAATATGTGACATTAAACAGACAATGGCACTGAGCTTTATATAAGTGTGACCGGCTGATCTTACAGAGTCTATAGGGACAGTGTGATCACTAATATGTGACATTAAACAGACAATGGCACTGAGCTTTATATAAGTGTGACTGGACGATCTTACAAAGTCTTTAGGGACAGTTTGATCACTAATATGGTGACATTAAATGGAGGATGGCACTGAGCTTTATATAAGTGTGACCGGCTGATCTTACAGAGTTTATAGTGACAGGTAATCACTAATATAATGACATTAAACAGAGGATGGCACTGAGCTTTATATAAGTGTGACTGGCTGATTTTACAGAGTCTATAAGGACAGTGTGATCACTAATATGGTGACATTAAATGGAGGATGGCACTGAGCTTTATATAAGTGTGACCAGACGATCTTACAGAGTCTATAGGAACAGTGTGATCACTAATGTGCGACATTAAACAGACAATGGCACTGAGCTTTATATAAGTGTGACTGGACGATCTTACAGAGTCTATAAGGACAGTGTGATCACTAATATGGTGACATTCAACAGACAATGGCACTGAGCTTTATATAAGTGTGACTGGCTGATCTTACAGAGTCTATAGGGACAGTGTGATCACTAATATGGTGACATTAAATGGAGGATGGCACTGAGATTTATATAAGTGTGACCAGACGATCTTACAGAGTCTATAGGAACAGTGTGATCACTAATGTGTGACATTAAACAGAGGATGGTACTGAGCTTTATATAAGTGTGACCGGCTGATCTTACAGAGTCCATAGGGACAGTGTGATCACTAATATGGTGACATTAAACAGGATGGCACTGAGCTTTATAGAAGTGTGACTGGCTGATCTTACAGAGTCCATAGGGACAGTGTGATCACTAATATGGTGACATTAAATGGAGGATGGCATTGAGCTTTATATAAGTGTGACTGGCTGATCTTACAGAGTCTATAGGGACAGTGTGATCACTAATATGGTGACATTAAATGGAGGATGGCACTGAGCTTTATATAAGTGTGACTGGCTGATCTTATAGAGTCTATATAGGGACAGTGTAATCACTAATATAGGGACATTAAACAGAAGATGGCACTGAGCTTTATATAAGTGTGACTGGCTGATCTTACAGAGTCTATAGGGACAGTGTGATCACTAATATGGTGACATTAAATGGAGGATGGCACTGAGCTTTATATAAGTGTGACCGGCTGATCTTATAGAGTCTATAGGGACAGTGTAATCACTAATATAGTGACATTAAACAGAGGATGGCACTGAGCTGTGCATAAGTGTGACTGGCTGATCTTACAGGAGTTTCTAGGGACATGTAATCACTAATATAGTGAAATTAAACAGAGGATTGCACTGAGCTGTGTATAAGTGTGACTGGCTGATCTTACAGAGTCTATAGGGACAGTGTGTTCACTAATATGTGACATTAAACAGCTAACCGACACCCAGATATACAAGGTATTAAGCTTCAATCCTACAGAGAGGTTTGGGGTAGAATTCAGGCATTTGCTGGACGAGGGTATGATGAAGGGACTGATTGATCAAGAAACTTTTGAATATTTGATGGTACAAAAGCCCATAATCCCTATTTTTCATCATCTCCCCAAGGTACATAAGACCTTGGTGGAGGTGAAGGGTAGACCTCTAGTCTCAGGAATTGGGTCATTGTTTGAGAAACTGTCACCTTGGATCGAGTCCCTTTTGCAGCCTGTCGTCCATCTTTTGCCATCCTATCTTAAGGACACTACCCATTTAATAAAAGTTTTGGATGGTGTTGAGTGGGACATTGATTGCAAGTGGCTAATGGTAGATGTGGTTGGCCTGTATTCGGCCATTCCACACAACCACGGCATTGAGGCCATTAAATATATGCTACTACATTTTAGTAACTATCATGAGGATTTGATTGAGTTTGTGGTGGAGGCCCTTACATTTCTCCTGACCCACAATTATTTTAAATTTGAACACACTTTCTATCTCCAAAGACATGGGACAGTGATGGGGGCAAAATTTGCCCCATCATACGCCAACCTCTTTATGGGTTGGTGGGAGCTGTCCCACGTCTTTGGAGATAAGACAAGATCATGTCATGTAAAAGGTTCATAGATGACCTTTTATTTATTTGGGTAGGAGAAGACACAGAGAAACAAGATTTCTTGGCTTACCTCAGTTCCAATAAGGTGGGCCTCAAATTCACCGCACAAATTGAGGTTAATAATATACCCTATCTGGATGTGGAATTGAGGGGTGATAGAGGGTGGAAGACTTTTCACCACTCTTTATCGTAAACCCATAACTTCCAATTCCTTGCTCCATGCGAGTAGCAACCATCCCCGTCACACTGGGTTTGGGGTGGCCAAGGGGCAGTTCATGCGGATTAAGCGGAACTGCTCCTTGGAAGAGGACTTTATAAGGGAAAGTGAAATTCTAAAGAGCCTTCTAATAGAGAGAGGTTACTCATGTAAAACGATCAATAGAGCCCATCTAGAGGTCAGCAGAATGAATAGAGAACAAATGATAATGGGTATTAAAAGTGATAAAAGAAAGGCTTATGATTCATGTAGACCAACATTGGTCACGACCTATAGCCCACAGTTTAATGACATTACCAATATCATTAACAAGCATTTACCAATACTCTCAGCAGAGGACAGTCTAAAGGATTATATATCCAAGGGCTGTAATTTTGTGCCAAAGAGAGCATGTACTATAGGAAACATGGTGGCACCAAGTGTATTAAAGGACAGGATGAAGGCAACTATCAGTTGGCTAAGTGTCAAAGGACACTTTAAATGTCACTTTTCCAAGCGTATAGCCTGTCAACATTGCAAAATTAGGTCCACGTTCCAATCTAAGACGACCAATCGGGTCTTTGATCTAGCTAGTTGTACTAATTGTAGAACCACTTTTGTGGTCTACTTGGTGGAATGTTCAGCGTGCAACGGACAATATGTCAGTTGCATGACTAGGGAGGTCCGCTCTAGGATCAGGGAACACCTGAATGACATCTCTCACAATGTTGAATGCTCCGGGCTTTCACAACACTTCATAGCAGTCCATGGGGGGGATGTAACGTCCCTTTCATGGCAGGCTATTGAGTGTGTTCAGAATCCCCCAAGAGGAGGGGACAGAACAGCACGGTTGATGTTACGTGAAGCCTTCTGGATATTTAAATTAAAGACCAGGAGACCGCAGGGCTTCAATATTGAGGGGGATGTCATTAACTTCTGGAAAAAATAGCAAATGAGTTTTTCAAATAAACCTTAGATATTCAGGCATAGATATTAGCTAATAACTTTTTATATGCAAGGCAGCCGACTATTTATAAGTCATATGTCACATGGTGGTATAATCATTGGAATAACACATAAGGATAGGACAAGGGGTTGCAATTAAAATATAAAGATTCTCCTAATCTACAAAGTGAATCCCAATAAGTATTGTGTGATAATTCTGTTTTGACAAAATCATGTATCTCTATGCATATGCATAACGTATCAAGATGATATTAGTATTAAGGTTGCTGCCAGTAATTATCTAGGTTGGATAGTGTTACTTAAGTAATAATAAGTGGTTAAGGGCACATAATGGGTTAATGTCTGGGAGACTAAGCACGAATAGAAAGACAGGTGCAGGTATTTAAGGACACGAAGTAGGGATAGCCAGTCATATCCATGATTAAGGAACTACCGAAACATGTAGGATAGACTGGTTCCCGAACATGTATCTACCTGCTTTTTCTGTTTTTAAAGCCCATTGCCAGTTTTTGGTGTTTTTGGAGTGTGTGTATTTTGGAATTATTTTACATGGATAATTAAAAACAAACCTTTTATGGATCACAGTGTTTCTCATGATTTTTCTATAGGGACATGTAATCACTAATATAGTGACATTAAACAGAGGATGGCACTGAGCTGTGTATAAGTGTGACTGGCTGATCTTACAGAGTCTATAGGGACAGTGTGATCACTAATATGGTGACATTAAACGGAGGATGGTACTGAGCTTTATAGAAGTGTGACCAGCTGATCTTACAGAGTCTATAATGACAGTGTGATCATTAATATGGTGACATTACGGAGGATGGCACTGAGCTGTGTATAAGTGTGACCGGCTGATCTTACAGAGACTATAGGGACAGTGTTATCACTAATATGGTGACATTAAACAGAGGATGGCACTGAGCAGTTTATAAGTGTGACTGGCTGATCTTACAGAGACTATAGGGACAGTGTGATCACTAATATGGTGACATTAAACAGAGGATGGCACTGAGCTGTGTATAAGTGTGACCGGCTGATCTTACAGAGACTATAGGGACAGTGTGATCACTAATATGGTGACATTAAACAGAGGATGGCACTGAGCTGTGTATAAGTGTGACCGGCTGATCTTACAGAGACTATAGGGACAGTGTGATCACTAATATGGTGACATTAAACAGAGGATGGCACTGAGCTGTGTATAAGTGTGACCGGCTGATCTTAAAGAGACTATAGGGACAGTGTGATCACTAATATGGTGACATTAAACAGAGGATGGCACTGAGCTTTATAGAAGTGTGACCAGCTGATCTTACAGAGTCTATAAGGACAGTGCGATCATTAATATGGTGACATTAAACAGAGGATGGAACTGAGCTTTATATAAGTGTGACCGGATGATTTTACAGAGTCTAATGATGGTTTAATCATTGAATAATTGGCATTTAGATTGAAGAGAGCAGGTAACAGATGTTGTCCCCTTATATAAGGACACAGAATAATATAACTTTTGTTATAAGATATCAGACAGTTACGCTCTATGTGCAATAACAACAAATGTCTTCTACAGATATAAACTTTTTAGAAAAGCGGTGAATTGTTTAGCTTTTAAGACAATATCCCTGTTATTGTGCATCGGTCTATGTAGCTCTGAGTTTAGAAAATACTTTGTAGAGATTTGAGTCTCCAGTCCCTGCACTCTTCCCTCTAATTAGCTCCCTTTAGAGCACTAACACCCCCAATCATTAGAAATGTACCCAAGGCATCCCACAGTGTAGCCATGGCACAGTACAGCTCAGTAGCCAACCTACTCAACAGAGGCCTACAACCTGCACTAATACAAGGCTTCCCTGCTTTGGGAGTGTACACATTTTGTACACACCTATGTATACGTTGGCTGTTATGGGCCCCTCCAGCTCTTGGGCCCTGCTGCGACTTCACCTGCTGCACCAATGATAGTTCCGCCCCTGGAACAGCTGATATCATTTCTGTAACAATGTGCTTATATGATATTTAAAAGTATCACTTAATAACAGATACCAAGTAACAGAACTGATGCCAAAAGATACAAAATGATGTGGGAGTAGGCAGACGCCTCTCAGGTGCCAACTTACACAGTGCAGGGAAATGTATTTAAAAAAGTTAGCTGAAGATATCAGTGTTAAATATTGTTCTTTATTTTACAGCCCTATATCTAACACTGACTTAATGGAATCTGAATATGACACCTTATCCAGCAATGTTTTTTCTTACCAAATACTGTGAGAGAGAGAAGAAGGTTCCCTCGGATTTTGTCGCACATTCGCAGGCATGGTGACCGCGGGTGAACCTCCTCTGCTGCCAGCTGGCTGTCGTGCATGCGCACCTCCACCTGCTTTGGTGTGTTGTTGGCACTATGGAAAAGCACAGCAATGTTAGCCAATAATTATAGTACTGACAGAAGCAGTGTCACATATGCCTGTACTAAATAACACAACAGTATCTATTTGTTACATTTGTTGTAGTAATGTTATACATTGTAGCAAGCACTGCTGCAGTACAGTACTAAAGACACCTGCTTGCTCCTGAGCTCCTATCAGCCTGCCTAGATATACTCTTCAACAAAGGATACCAAGAACAAAGCAAATTAGATACTAGAAGTAAATTGGAAGGTTGTTTAAAATGAACTGCTCTATCTGAATCATGACAGTTTAATTGTGACAAACACTGCTGCAGAACACAGTAAAATAACATGTAATCAGCACAATATATACACAGGTATGCTGCAAGAATGCACACCAATCAGTGCCAGCTTTACCACTATATGTGCACTAGAGTACATCTAACATGACCTGTTATATTCTGTTAATTGAACATGTTATGGTGGATTCAGCTTTGAGCTTAAAATTCCTTTTAAAGGGCCACTGTAAGTAAATATTTTCTATGCCTGTTACTAACTAACTACCCCAAATACACTTTTTATCAATAGCATTTCATTAACATATCTCTACCGTATATATCAGAAATCTTGTCTGCAAATTTAATTGTTTTCCAAACCCACTCCGCAGGTATCCTTTGCTCTGTACCAATCCGTTTACGATACCTAGGTTTCAAAATGGCGCTTTAAACACAAAGTTATTGGTTTAAGTATTTTGAGCATGCAGTGATGAAAATAGTGGGCAGGATAACGTGACATCATCGGCGAATAAAAGATTTAACTTTTAGAACGTTATGAAACTTCGTTTTGGAGAAAATATAGGTCAGTAGGTTTTAATTAATGTTTATTAACTTTAATATGTTAGTTGTTTAGCTTAAAAATTATAACAGAAAGTAATCCTTTAAATTCACAAACATCTTCATTGTTTAGTGAATAATTGCAAAATACTTTAACTGGTGAGTGAGTGATTGGATAATTACAAGATACCACTGCAGAATCTGTTGGCGCTCTACAATTTACAATAATAACTATAGCAGATGAGACTGGGTGATTGTTAGTGAATCTAGTCTACAGAGCACTAATTAGCGTATATGGTCTAATCACTTTTGGTCTTGACTACATTACAACCAGTCTTGTTCCTGAGTGAGCTGTTCTGTTAATTAGCGACTCAGAATGATTTATAAATGCCATTGAGGGGACCTGAGTTTAGAAAAGCACAGGTGGGGAGGTCACTGTTTAATCAGATTGGTGCAGTGGATTATAAAAAAGCTTTCAGAGCTGAGTATTAGAAGAATAATCTGTAAACTAGACACAAATTAACATATTAACATAAAGATTAGCATATTAAGCCACAATTGGACATGTTAAGACATAAATTAGCATACTGAGCCACAAATTAGCATATTAGGCTAGACATTAGCATATTAAGTTGCACTCAGGCCGCCTATATAGCTCTAGTAACAAGATAGTAGGTAAAGTAGTACTAATGGTAAGTATCTATAGGTGTCAAATATTTTTGTAATCAGCAAGCACCTGTTAGGGGGGAAATATAGCACTAGAGACTCATAGAAAAATGAGTTACAAAGTCTGTAACAAAAAAAAGAGTGCTTTACCCCTACAATTACATAGGAAAAAATCTCACTGAATAATACAGGAACGATTTTTAACCATTCATACTTTATCTTTATTGGTTTAACTATTCAATCATACACGTTTAAAAACACTTAAACTCTCTAGATATCAATATATAGCATAGGTGTGTGAATAATAACTCTGAGACTCAAGTATCTATATGTGAAACATATTTGGTTTGTATAATATCAAGCAGTCAGATACAAACATTATCTTTTGTAGCCGGCTATTAATAAATTCAGAAATAATGTTGTAACAAGAGGACCTGTTATTATGTGGGATGTCAGATTGCGAGATTAAAGATATCTAGCTAATACTCTATCTGTAATTATAAAGTCCTTGCTTGCACAGTCAACTTTAGCACAGCTGTTTAGTGAAATAGATTCTGCCTGCTTAAAATCTCTAGATATTAATATTTAGTATAGGTGTGTAAATAACACCTCTGAGAATCATGTATCTAGCTATGAAATATTGTACTTGGTTTGTATAATATCAAGCAGTCAGATACAAACAATATCTTTTGTAGCTGGCTATTAATATATTCAAAAATAATTCTGTAACAAGAGGACCTGTTAATATGTGGAATGTCAGGTTATGAGATTAAAGCTATCTAGCTAATACTCTATCTGCAATTATAAAGTCCTTGCTTGCACAGTTAACTTTAGCATAGCTGCTCAATGTAATAAATTCTATCTGCTTGAACTCTCTCAATATAAATATATAGAATAGATATGTGAATAATACCTCTGAGAGTCATGTATCTAAATATGAAACATTGTACTTGGTTTGTATAATATCAAGCAGTTAGATACAAACAATATTTTTTGCAGCCGGCTATTAATAAATTCAGAAAAAATGCTGTAACAAGAGGACCTGTTAATATGTTGGATGTCAGATTGCGAGATTAAAGCTAATAAACTAATACGCTATCTGTAATTAAAAAGTCATTCCTTGCACAGTTTACTTTAGCACAGCTATTCACTGTAATAGATTCTGTCTGCTTAAGCCCTTTCTATAGCGGGGGCTAGATTAACGTTTAACTGACTTGTTTCACTAACATAGCACAACATCTGATCTCAGAATTTAACACACATTTACAAGCTATTGGTAATCAACAGTTATCATAAAGAGTAAGCAGTTAAAAAAAAAAATGAGAGTATGAACTCTCTGAAACCAGACCCCTGACACGTGTTTCACTCACGCTTCCTCAGAGGTGTTACACGCCGGCTGTTTGGTAAATCTATTTACTGGTTCATAAGTCTCACCTTGTGTGTGGGATTGGATGATCATTAGGAAATAAGAAAATTTAGAATTTATTCTTCAGCAGTAGCATAAAGAACTTCCTTATAAAATAACATATCATCGTAACCCACATGCATAAGTTAGCAAAGTAACATATATTATCGCAACCAACATGCATCAGTTTGCAACATGTAACAGAGTATAGCATAAGGCTTCAAATGAAAAATGTATCCCCATTGGATGCCTAAACATGATTGACATGCAAGCCTACGAATCAGAATCAAGATAATTCCTCATGATCATCCAATTCCACACACAAGGTGGGACTTATGAACCATTAAATAGATTTACCAAATAGCCGGCGTATAACCCCTCTGAGGAAGCGTGAGCGAAACACGCGTCAGGGCTCTGGTTTCAGAAAGTTCATACTCTCATTTTTTAACCGCTTACTTTCTATGATAACTGTTGATTGCCAATAGCTTGTAAATGTTTGTTATATTCTGAGATCAGACATTGTGCTATGTTAGTGAAACAAGTCAGTTGAACGTTAATCTATCGCTATAGAAGGTACTTAAGCAGACAGAATCTATTACACTGAATAGCTGTGCTAAAGTTAACTGTGCAAGCAAGGACTTTATAATTATAGATAGAGTATTAGCTCATTAGCTTTAATCTCGCAATCTGACACCCCACATTAACAGGTCCTCTTGTGACAGCATTATTTCTGAATTTATTAATAGCCAGCTACAAAAGATTATGTTTGTATCTGACTGCTTGATACCATACAAACCAAGTATAATGTTTCACATCTAGATACAATTCTCAGAGGTATTATTCAAACATCTATGCTATATATTGATATCTAGAGAGTTTAAGTGTTTTTAAACATGTATGATTGAATAGTTAAACCAATAAAGATAAAGTATGAATGGTTAAAAATCGTTCCTGTATTATTCAGGGAGAATTTTTCCTAAATAATTGCAGGGGTAAAGCACTATTTTTTTTGTTACAGACTTTGTAACTCATTTATCTATGAGCCTATATAGCTTGCAGATTGCTTTCTCCGAGCACAACGGCCAGTACAATATGACCAATAAGGTGTCCCCAGCTTGGTTCTGATTGGTGCTGAGCCATTAAAGGGACACTCAATCAAAATTAAACTTTCATTATTCAGATAGAGCATGCCATTTTAAACAACTTTCCAATTTACTTCCATTAACTAAATGTGCACAGTCTTTTTATATTTAAACTTTTTGAGTCACCAGCTCCTACTGAGCATGTGCAAGAATAAGTGTGTATGCATTTGTGAATGGCTGATGGCTGTCACATGGTATGTGTATGCATTTCTGATTGGCTGATGGCTGTCACATGGTACAGGGGGAGTGGAAAAAGACAACTTTTAAAATTGTCAGAAAAATAATCTACTACTCATTTGAAGTTCAGACAAAGTGCTATTGCATTGTCTTGTTATCTTGCATTTGTTGATAATGCAAATGAACTGTGTTGACTGGTCCTTTAAAGGGACATTGTAGTACAGAAATGAGAGGCTGGGACTTACAATACGTACGTTTTACATTACTAATGCTAGATCACTATTCGGTTTATCATAATTTATCATTAAATCAGCTGTAGATGAGACTTTTTCATTCAGCTATTCTCAATTTTTATCATTAGCATTTTTTCTTAGCAGTTCTGTAAAAAAATGTCCCTATATTTAATGTAAGTCTGTCCTGATTTTCTAACCACAATCCGTCTTGATACTTAATGACAGATATATGGAGACTTTTTTCACTAGTTTATTTCCACAGCTTGATAAACTTAACAACACTAATTAACACCCCAAAATGTTTTACCGAACGTGACGCTGATTGTGCAAAATAAACTGAGATTATCGCTACCATATCAGATGACATCACCAGTTCCAAATGCCACCTACTCAATCAATTAAAGTTAAGAAATGAACAACAAGTGCTTTTACACGAATAACAATTAGCAAATCTATAACCAACCAAACAAACACACATGCTCAATTTACCCATAATGCTGCTGTCCAAATCACTTAAAGAGACATACACACATTGCTATGGCATTGTAGCACAACAGGTTAAATGCACACATCACTGATTAGCATCACTACTCACTATTCAAAAGAATCAATTAAAATAAGACCTTTCACTCTGTGATGTAATCTCTAGACACCTGTGATGTAATCACTAAACACCTGTGATGTAATCACTAGACACCTGTGATGTCATCACTAAACACCTGTGATGTCATCACTAAACACACAAAATAGTATTTTTTGCATCATTTATGCATATTTAATATATCAATGAAAAAAATGAGATTAACAAAGCATATAACAAGTTCATGTTGTTTTTGGGAGGTATCAGGGGTATTAACTACAGAAGCATTTTGGGGCTGTGATTACTGGGGGGGAAAACGCACTGACAATAATCAAAAAAGTGCAGAAATCGTTATCTGATGAAAACAAGTGCAAGATAGTAACAACCCCTTAGCACTTAAAGGGACAGCCTAGTCCAAAATAAACGTTCATGATTCAGATTGAGAATGTAATTTTAAACAATTTTCCAATTTACTTTTATCATTAATTTTGCTTTGTTCTCTTGGTATTCTTAATTGAAAGCTAAACCTAGTAGGTTCATATGCTAATTTTTAAGCCCTTGAAGGCCGCCTCTTCTCTCAGGGCATTTTGACGGTTTTTCACAACTAGAGGGTGTTAGTTCATATGTGTCATATAGATAACACTGTGCTCACGCACATGGAGTTCCAGTGAGCCAGCTCTGATTGGCTAAAATAGATGTCTGTCAAAAGAACTGAAATAAAGGGGCAGTTTGCAGAGGCTTAGATACAAGATAATCACAGAGATAAAAAGTGTATTTATATAACTGTGTTGGTTATGCAAAACTGGGGAATGGGTAATAAAGGGATTATCTATCTTTTAAAACAATACAAATTCTGGTGTAGACTATGCCTTTAAGTAGACAGCGAACACTGAGATTTTAATTCATCATTTTTAAACATGTTGTATCATTAAAATCAATGCCAAAACTGTTATTTATTTTATTAATTATACCCACTATTCTTGCCAGTTAAATGAGAAAATTGCTGCCAATTTGTCGCCTGAGGATGCAGCTGACGATTTGTCGCCTGAGGATCAGACCGCTGCTTCCTACCTTCTTCTCCACCTCTTAGGTGTAGATATTTCAATCTCCCTAGTCTTCTCTGGGGAGATTGACAGCTCCTGCCTGCTCGTGATTGGCTGCGCGCGGGCAGGGGGCGGTGTTGCATGCGAGCGCAAAATAGCACTTGCATACAATGCTGAATTCGGTCAGTGGATTGCTGTCTGCGAGAGGCGAGCTGGGGCAGACAGGGGCACATATGTATACCCCTGTCTGTCGTTGCTTGATGAATCGAGCCCATAGTGTTAAAGTGAAGGTCAATTTGGATGAATTAGTGCCCTGTTTTTAATAAACCTATTAAAAACAAGGGCACTTTAATTAATCAAAATTGACATTTCACTCCTTTTCTTCAAAAACTTACCTTTTAATCCTGTCAGTCACTGCAGTGCTTCCTCCGCCTGTCGCAAGTCTTCTTCTCTGTTCCAAAATGACAAATCCGGCTTCCTCCAATCACAGCGTTGCATCAGGCCATGATCCCCCCAGGGGGAAAGCCGTGATTAGAGGAAGCCGGATTCATCATTTCTGACGTCAGAAGAGGCTTCCAACAGCCGGGGGGATCTCTGGAGCAGCATTCAGGATTAAAAGGTAAGTTTATGAAGAAAAGGAGTGAAATGTCAATTTTGATGAATTAAAGTGTCCTTGTTTTTAAAAGGTTTATTAAAAACTGAGCACTAATTAATCCAAATTGACCTTCACTTTAAGATGACTTTAAAGAGATATAAACCCCCTTTCATGATAAAGATAGGATATAAAATTAAAAAACTTTCCAATTTACTTATTTTAGCAAATGTAATTGTTATCTTGGTATCCTTTGTTGAAAATTATGTGGAAGGTGTAGGACTACGTGACTGGAGCAATATGTCAGCAGCTGTATAATATACTGTATAGTATATATATATATATATATATATATATATATATATATATATATATATATATATATATATATATATATATATAATTATTTTATACATATATATATATATATATATATATATATATATATAATTATTTTATACATTTGCAAGAACAGTAGGGGCAGCTGTATTTCCTGTTGTGTACTGTTCCAGACGTGTACACAGTAGCTATCGAGATATCTCTTCAACAAATAAATATAACGAGAACAAAGTAAATATTTTAACAGAATTGAAATGAAAACATGTTTATAATTGTATACTCTGTGAATCACTAAAGAATAGTTTTTGGGTCCATGTCCCTTTAACATCTATAAAACTGCTGCAGTTAGAAATGTATTTCCTGTGTAAAATATAAACGTGAATCCCAGCAAAACGCTGCACAAAAAAATAAAACAATTGCTTCTTTTTATGCAAAACCCCCAGAATGTTTGTGATCTTGTGATTTATAAAAGGAAACGAGCAGATAAAAGATGCCGAGCTCTTGCCAGTAAACAACAGTTTGAGTTATTTTGCTTAATTTAATTCGTATGCACTGAACATCTGTCGTACATTTCAGCGATTTCCATGGAAACAGAACAATCAGCGCAGACATTTATAGCTTCTGTCAGCCGTGATATTTATAGGACGAGGTGGCGCTGAAGGTGTAGCGCCTGCCAGCTTCTCTCACATCGTACAAGAAGCAGAGCTGCTAGTTCAGGAACAAACTCTCTCTGAGCCGCTAATAATCGCTAGATGTTTCACAGACATGCAGAGGGTTAATAAACAAGATCAAGTAAATGAGAAATAACTATAAAATTCCAGCTGTAAAACCACTGCTATGAACCTTATTATATATTAAAGGGATGTGAAACCCACATTGTATCTTTCATGAGTCAAATAGAGCAGATCATTTTCAACAACTTTCTAGTTTACTTCCTGTTATCAGATTTGCTTCATTCTTGTCTAATACTTTGTTAAAGGAACAGCAATGCACTACTGGGAGGTAGTTAAACACATCTGGTTAGCCAATCACAAGCAGGGATAGACACAGACAAAGGCTCTGGCGGACATTTTCCAAAGTACAGACCATAGTGAAGGACACCAAGGTACATTTGAAATTAAAAACATTATTATATAGTGCTGGGTGTTATTATACTGATGCCGATACCACTGATCCTATAACCAGCCCTCCTCTGGCTATACCCATGTGCCAGTGTCACTACTGTGTCATTATATAGCGCTGGGTGTTATTATACTGATGCAGATACCACTGATCCTATAACCAGCCCTCCTCTGGCTATACCCATGTGCCAGTGTCACTACTGTGTCTTTATATAGTGCTGGGTGTTATTATACTGATGCAGATACCACTGACCCTATAACCAGCCCTCCTCTGGCTATACCCATGTACCAGTGTCACTACTGTGTCATTATATAGTACTGGGTGTTATTATACTGATGCAGATACCACTGATCCTATAACCAGCCATCCTCTTGCTATACCCATGAGCCAATCACTACTGTGTCATTATATAGTGCTGGGTTTTATAATACGGATGCAGATACCACTGATCCTATAACCAGCCCTCCTCTGGCTATACCCATGTGCCAGTGTCACTACTGTGTCATTATATAGCGCTGGGTGTTATTATACTGATGCAGATACCACTGATCCTATAACCAGCCCTCCTCTGGCTATACCCATGTACCAGTGTCACTACTGTCTCATTACATAGTGCTGGGTGTTATTATACTGATGCAGATACCACTGATCCTATAACCAGCCCTCCTCTGGCTATACCCATGTGCCAGTGTCACTACTGTGTCATTATATAGCGCTGGGTGTTATTATACTGATGCAGATACCACTGATCCTATAACCAGCCCTCCTCTGGCTATACCCATGTACCAGTGTCACTACTGTCTCATTACATAGTGCTGGGTGTTATTATACTGATGCAGATACCACTGATCCTATAACCAGCCCTCCTCTGGCTATACCCATGTGCCAGTGTCACTACTGTGTCATTATATAGTGCTGGGTGTTATTATACTGATGCAGATACCACTGATTCTATAACCAGCCCTCCTCTGGCTATACCCATGTGCCTGTGTCACTACTGTGTTATTATATAGTGCTTGGTGTTATTATACTGATGCAGATACCACTGATCCTATAACCAGCCCTCCTCTGGCTATACCCATGAGCCTGTGTCACTACTGTGTTATTATATAGTGCTTGGTGTTATTATACTGATGCAGATACCACTGATCCTATAACCAGCCCTCCTCTGGCTATACCCATGTGCCAGTGTCACTACTGTGTCATTATATAGCGCTGGGTGTTATTATACTGATGCAGATACCACTGATCCTATAACCAGCCCTCCCATGGCTATACCCATGAGCCTGTGTCACTACTGTGTTATTATATAGTGCTTGGTGTTATTATACTGATGCAGATACCACTGACCCTATAACCAGCCCTCCTCTGGCTATACCCATGTGCCAGTGTCACTACTGTGTCATTATGTAGCGCTGGGTGTTATTATACTGATGCAGATACCACTGATCCTATAACCAGCCCTCCCATGGCTATACCCATGAGCCAGTGTCACTACTGTGTCATTATATAGCGCTGGGTGTTATTATACTGATGCAGATACCACTGATCCTATAACCAGCCCTCCCATGGCTATACCCATGAGCCTGTGTCACTACTGTGTTATTATATAGTGCTTGGTGTTATTATACTGATGCAGATACCACTGACCCTATAACCAGCCCTCCTCTAGCTATACCCATGTGCCAGTGTCACTACTGTGTCATTATGTAGCGCTGGGTGTTATTATACTGATGCAGATACCACTGATCCTATAACCAGCCCTCCCATGGCTATACCCATGTGCCAGTGTCACTACTGTGTCATTATATAGCGCTGGGTGTTATTATACTGATGCAGATACCACTGATCCTATAACCAGCCCTCCCATGGCTATACCCATGAGCCTGTGTCACTACTGTGTTATTATATAGTGCTTGGTGTTATTATACTGATGCAGATACCACTGACCCTATAACCAGCCCTCCTCTAGCTATACCCATGAGCCAGTGTCACTACTGTGTCATTATATAGTGCTGGGTGTTATTATACTGATGCAGATACCACTGACCCTATAACCAACCCTCCTCTGGCTATACCCATGTGCCAGTGTCACTACTGTGTCTTTATATAGTGCTGGGTGTTATTATACTGATGCAGATACCACTGACCCTATAACCAGCCCTCCTCTAGCTATACCCATGAGCCAGTGTCACTACTGTGTCATTATATAGTGCTGGGTGTTATTATACTGATGCAGATACCACTGACCCTATAACCAGCCCTCCTCTGGCTATACCCATGTGCCAGTGTCACTACTGTGTCTTTATATAGTGCTGGGTGTTATTATACTGATGCAGATACCACTGACCCTATAACCAGCCCTCCTCTGGCTATACCCATGAGTCAGTGTCACTACTGTGTCATTATATAGTGCTGGGTGTTATTATACTGATGCAGATACCACTGATACTATAACCAGCCCTCCCATGGCTATACCCATGTGCCTGTGTCACTACTGTGTTATTATATAGAGCTGGGTGTTATTATACTGATGCCGATACCACTGACCCTATAACCAGCCCTCCTCTGGCTATACCCATGTGCCAGTGTCACTACTGTGTCATTATATAGTGCTGGTTGTTATTATACTGATGCAGATACCACTGATCCTATAACCAGCCCTCCTCTAGCTATACCCATGTGCCAGTGTCACTACTGTGTCATTATATAGTGCTGGGTGTTATTATACTGATGCAGATACCACTGATCCTATAACCAGCCTTCCTCTGGCTATACCCATATGCCAGTGTCACTACTGTGTCATTATATAGTGCTGGGTGTTAATATACTGATGCAGATACCACTGATCCTATAACCAGCCCTCCTCTGGCTATACCCATGTGCCAGTGTCACTACTGTGTCTTTATATAGTGCTGGGTGTTATTATACTGATGCAGATACCACTGATCCTATAACCAGCCCTACTCTGGCTATACCCATGTGCCTGTGTCACTACTGTGTCATTATATAGTGCTGGGTGTTATTATACTGATGCAGATACCACTGACCCTATAATCAACCCTTGTCTGGCTATACCCATGTGCCTGTGTTACTACTGTGTCATTATATAGTGCTGGGTGTTATTATACTGATACAGATACCACTGATTCTATAACCAGCCCTCCTCTAGCTATACCCATGTGCCAGTGTCACTACTGTGTTATTATATAGTGCTGGGTGTTATTATACTGATGCAGATACCACTGATCCTATAACCAGCCCTCCTCTGGCTATAACCATGTGCCAGTGTCACTACTGTGTCATTATATAGTGCTGGGTGTTATTATACTGATGCAGATACCGCTGATATAATTCATTCTCTCTCTCATTTCTGCTCATGTATTAAGTAGTGACTTTGCTACGTTACACATTTTGTGGTCTTCTGTACAGTGGTCCTGGCATCATAAATACCATGTGCCAATGCCATAGCCCCTACATATGACCCTATCATATTTGTATTAAGCTAACCTCACAGCTAAGCTACTGTAAATTCTGACTACTCATCCCTCGGTACTAAAAGACGCCTGTAACACTCACTAGCCTGGATTACCCAAATCCAACTAACGCTATCACTTGTAGACGAGATCTCATGACTTAACCAAACATCTGCACATCTCGCCATGCTGCCACTTGGGAAGGATTCACAATCTACTTAATTTACTGTTCGTGCTGCACAGTCTGTGCTACTGACAACTGTTCCTGCACAGACACCGCTCACGCTGTCAATGGAAGTTATATTCACACAACGTTACTCATTGTCTGCTCCACATGACTGTTTAATAATAATAATAATAATAATAATAATAATAATAATAATACAAAAAGATCAAGGATGGGACATTCAGCACAAGGTTCTGGTCACTAGATAAGATGTTACCTGCAAAGCTTAATGTCCTATAAAAAATACACCCCTCTTGTCTTTACACAGGTGTCATCTATGCCAGTGTTTCTCAACCGCGGTCATCAAGTAGCCCCAAAAGGCCAGGTTTTCATTATAGCTGAACTAGTGCATAGGTGAAATAATCAGCTAATCAGTATCCATGGTTACTAAACTGGTCTCACCCATCAATTGATTATTTAACCTGTGCTCTGGTTCAGCTATAATGAACTTGGCCTGTTGGTACTTGAGGACCGCGGTTGAGAAACAATAATCTATGCAACAGGCTAAACTCCAATACTGCAGAGAGGGCTGCACCACGCTGGGAGTATGTGCTCATGCAAGCAGCTGATAAGAGCTTATTGTATTCAAATCTGCTGCAGGAACATCCTCTCAAATGGTCTGGGCTTTCTCTATCCCCCAACCCCACTGGCAAACTGATTTCTGCTTCTGCCATTGGCATGAATAGCTTTTGTATAGCCAATACTGTAGTTTAAAGTTAGGTGGCAGTGTCAGACAAAAGCAGCTATTTCATGTGACAAAATACAGCTAAAGGAACTATTTGTAAGCTATTTAATACACTCCAGCAGGTAAAATAAGTTAGTGGGAACTCATTAAAGGAGAGAGAGAAATTTACTGTACACTGTCATTTTGTGTGCTCTGGTTAACAGTTACAAAAGACATAAAAGTTGCACAAAAAAACATCAAAAACACATATAACAGTACAGTTGCACTCATATCAGTGATAAAAATATTATTTAAAAGAAATGCCTTAAAAAGTTATAAGTGCTCAAAGATATGAGGTCTCAGGTTTAGAGAGAAACAAGTCAGAAAAGGGGCTTTAACATATATATTCATACATAAGAAAGCTTTAAATCCTTAACATTTACCTTACACATTCTAGTTCTTTTTTGTAACCCGCTATATATCATCATGATCCTTGTAATCTCGCTATTCTATATTGTGGTGTTATTATAATAATTTTTTTGCTTTAGTGTGTGTGTTTTTTTGCTACTATGTCTCTATGTAACTATACCTTATTATGTGATTATTTCTTTTTGTAACTATACTATCAATTTTTTGAACATTGTTTTACATATAAACCTTTTATTTCCTTTTTAATTTGTTTAAACTGATACTATGGCAACCCATGTGGGTGTTGTCTTTAGAATTAGTTTTGATTGGTAAGGAGTCGTTTAAATTAGCAGCAGCTCATGAGTGTAGCCTGATGAAACGGTGCTGTGCCACAGAGAAACGCGTTGCTATTTGCACGTTTTTAAACCTTTTAAAATGAATGGTTTTAACTTTTGCTGCTGCGACTCCATCTCTGAGAGCCTAGTCTCTCCGAGAAGTCCACTGTTATATGCACCGCTGACTGTGATTGCCTGTTAGTTTGATTGGAGTGCTCCCGGTGTTACCGCTGCCTAGACTGATACGGATATTTTGTTGCTGCTGTGTGTGGCCTGCCTCCCGTTCACCTCCGCTGTTTCCCTGTGATTGCCGTGGTGTTTGAGTCTGTCGGGCGACTTTGAGGACCCAGTCTGCCTTTTTTGCACATTAAAGTGCTTTCCTCCATGTGAGTAGATTTCTACCTGTCGTTTGTGCTTCCCTGATACTGGCTGGTCTACCCTACGAGGCGCTGTCTTTTCTTCTCTCTCTGTTATAGCTTCCTCGAGTGTCTGGCTGGACATTACAAGAAAAGCTGCTCGTACTCTGCATGAGTATTTGGAGACCCCAGATCTTATCTTTGGTCGCTCTTTTTCCTATATGGACACTTATTGATTTATAATGAATTAATTGTTTTACCACTGACACTAAGAAGCACCCACTGATTGCGCTTATATATACTGTTGTATATTGGATGAATTGTATTTTATTTTTAATTTTCCACTTCTTTCACCACTTCATTATTTTATTATATATACTGTATTTTTTTCATATGATATAATAGGTTTATTCACGAACCAATAGGTCACCACCATTGTCACTTAACTTGACTACACTTTATTTATACACTATCGATTATATTATATTTATCACTCTCTGGCGCCTCTTTATAGTTTTCTGGTTCACACTTTGGTGTGGTGTGAACAGACATTTTGAGTTTATTTCCCTTTAATTGTTATGCAATAAGCCAGATGCAAACAAGCAACATTAGCTCTCTGCATAGTAATAACTTTGCTCCTCTCAATAGTGAGGGATAAGCTAAGATACAAGCAACTCTCATAACATGGCCGCTCATAAGCAATAGCAATGGCTGCAGATCCTTATACAGTAATCAGTAGAATAAGTTAAGCTTCTTGCGTACAAACTCACCTTACTGCTGCCCTGACATGATATAAACACCTTTCTTTAGTATCTACTGCAGTCTAAACCTCAGTGTTCCTACGCACTGGGTGAGCCCCATCACAATAACTTAAAGGGCCACTAAACCCAAAATCTTTCTTTCATGATTCAGATAGAGAATAGAAATTTAAACAACATTACAATTTACTTCCATAATTTATTTTGCATCATTTTTTAAATATCCTTATTTGAATAAAAAGCAATGTACATGGTGAGCCAATCACATGATGCTTCTATGTGCAGCAACCAATCATCAGCTAGTGAGCATATCTAGATATGCTTTTCATCAAAGAATATCAAGAGAATAAAACAAATTAGATCATATAAGTAAATTAGAAAGATGTTTAACATTGCATTCTCTTTCTAAATCATAAAAGAAAAAATGTGGGTGGCATGTCCCTTTAAGGGTAAGTCAGGATGCCAAAAGTCAAAAATTGCTACCCAGCATCCCCAACAACCTCAGAGCCCTCGTGCTTGCAGACAAAATACAAAACCTTCCCTACAGCAATAACCTCCAAATACCTTTAGCTCATTAGGACCCCTGAAATACCTATAGGACCAGCTGCCAAGATCTATATGTATTCCCTAATGCAAAAATGTTCTAACAGAGCAGAGTTAACACATGAAATATTTCTGCCTTAGAAAGTTAAATTTAAAACATTTAATATGGTATTGAAAGTAACAAGAAGTGTTTGTTTGTGCACATCTTGCACAGATTGCTCTCTGAGCAAACAATGATATAATATAAAGTCTAAACAAGCCCCAAATATTTGACTTGATTTATTTTTAAATGCAGGTGCCTCTCATATATAGCTACACAAGCAGATCTTAAAAAGGGACATGAAACCTAATTTTTCTTTCTTGATTCTGATAGAGAATACAATTTTGAACAACTTTCCAATTTACTTATATTATTTCATTTGCTTCCTGATTTTGTTATCCTTTGTTGAAAGGTTAATCTATGAAAGCTCAGGAGCAGCAAAGAAACTAGGTTCTTGCTGCTGATTGGTGGCTGCATATATATACAGATTGTCATTGGCTCACTCATGTGTTCCGTCAGCAACCAGTAGTGCACTGCTGCTCATTCAACAAAGCATACCAAGAGAACAAAGAAAAAAATTGACAATAGGAGTAAATTAGAAAGTTGCTTAAAATTGCCTGCTCTATCTGAATCATGAAAGAAAATTTGGGTTTCATATCCCTTTAAGCTAATATTTGCCTCTATACATACTTTTGTTAGCAGTTCATGGATACACCCCTTTAAACATTTGTGAGTGTTTATCTTATTCAATTTGCTGTGGCCAGTTAAGGACAGATATAAAAAAATAACAAGCATGTTGTTTTATTATATATATATTACATATATTTCCATATAATATTATTTATAATAACATAATATTACATATAACAATCTCATATATTACATATAATCACATAGAATATTACATACAACAATCACATACTAATCAATACTAATCACATATAACATATAATAATTACATATTTATAATATTACATATAATATTCTCATATATTATATATAATCACATATTACATAACATAATTACATATAACATAGAATATTACATATAACATAACATATAATTATTACATATAACAGACAGAAATATCACCAGGTACCAGTAACACTCACAGGCATCTTATCTTGCCCTTGTTAGTGAGTTGAGGATTAACCAAATGAAACCAGACAGACATTCACTAATAAATTAGCTGAGCAGCTGGCGGTAACTCTCACTCACTGAGCACAGGGTCTAGAGTCATTAAAGGGATAGCAAAGTCCAAAATAATATTTCATGATTCAGATAGGGCATGTCATTTTAAACAACTTTCTAATTTACTTTTATCATAAACATTTGCATTGTTCTCTTGGTATTCATAGTTGAAAACTAAACCTAGGTAGGCTCATATGCTAATTTCTAAGCCATTGAAGGCCACCTCTTATCTGAATGCATTTGACAGTTTTTCACTGCTAGAGGGAGTTAGTTCATGTGTTTCATATAAATAACATTGTGCTCACGCACATTGAGTTATTTAAATTTAAGAGTCAGCACTAATTGCCTGAAATGCAAGTCTGTCAAAATATCTGAGATAAGGAGGCAGTCAGCAGAGGATTAGATACAAGGTAATTACAGAGGTAAAAAGTTTATTACCTTGTTGGTTATGCAAAACTAGGGAATGGTAAATAAAGGGATTATCTATCTTTTTAAACAAGAACATTTTTGGTGTTTACTATCCCTTTAAATATGGAGAGACTGGTATGTTAGGGTCAGACAGTCTTACAGCAGAATGGGATGTAATACATGATCAAAGTGTTGACCAAATAATTCAAAACATATTTCCTCCATCCACAGGCCTTTCTTCACACAGCTTATTGCACAACACAAGCACATACAACCTCACACTTTTCAAATCAAACAAATATAATCTGTAACAAAGACCTGTGGCTGGAGTAAAGACCACTGCAGAAGATACGCTTTACATTTTGCCTTCAGAACTTTCTCATTAGCGCTCATTACTGAACGGCTGAGCTGTGATGCTGCAAGAGGAATATGTTGAACGGATTATCTGCATACTGCCACTGTCAGAGAATCTATTGGGGAGGGTCACTTATCCTGTGGCCCAGCTGCTGCTGTGCGCAGGACCTCGGCCATCTGGTGCCAGCACAAAAACCAACAGGCCCAGCCATACGGGATGTGGTGTTTATTTAGTGGGATTAATGCAGATTTAACCCCATATTGCAAAAAAATCTAACAGTGATAAGTACAGCTCTGTGTCTTGTCTAACTGGAAACAACTATACAGAGAACACTAGACAGACAGATTTAGCTGAAAATGTTATACCTTTGCATTAGAAGAATTCTAACAAACTTACATGTTACTCAGCAGCACTGGAAGCCACAGATCCAGCTCTCATCAATTTAATAAAGTGTATAGTGAGTCAGGAAGTGTTGTGACAATATATCCCTGCAGCTTCTGGTGACTATAAATGTATAATACTGTCTGTCTATAGCAATCTATTATCTCTCAATGGGGCCTATTAATGTGCAAGCTGATTTTTTTTTAATAAAATGCTTTTGAGGAAAAATCTATCTAAAGATAGTTTCTATTTAATATACATTATAATCTAAAGATAGTTTCAATTTAGTATACATTATAATCTAAAGATAGTTTTTATTTAATATACATTATAATCTAAAGATAGTTTCTATTTAGTATACATTATAATCTAAAGATAGTTTTTATTTAATATACATTATAATCTAAAGATAGTTTCTATTTAGTATACATTATAATCTAAAGATAGTTTCTATTTAATATACATTATAATCTAAAGATAGTTTCTATTTAATATACATTATAATCTAAAGGTAGTTTCTATTTAGTATACATTATAATCTAAAGGTAGTTTCTATTTAATATACATTATAATCTAAAACTAGTTTCTATTTAATATACATTATAATCTAAATATAGTTTCTATTTAATATACATTATAATCTAAAACTAGTTTCTATTTAATATACATTATAATCTAAAGATAGTTTCTATTTAGTATACATTATAATCTAAAGATAGTTTCTATTTAGTATACATTATAATCTAAAGATAGTTTCTATTTAGTATACATTATAATCTAAAGATAGTTTCTATTTAGTATACATTATAATCTAAAGATAGTTTCTATTTAGTATACATTATAATCTAAAGATAGTTTCTATTTAATATACATTATAATCTAAAACTAGTTTCTATTTAATATACATTATAATCTAAAGATAGTTTCTATTTAGTATACATTATAATCTAAAGATAGTTTCTATTTAGTATACATTATAATCTAAAGATAGTTTCTATTTAGTATACATTATAATCTAAAGATAGTTTCTATTTAATATACATTATAATCTAAAGATAGTTTCTATTTAATATACATTATAATCTAAAACTAGTTTCTATTTAATATACATTATAATCTAAAGATAGTTTCTATTTAGTATACATTATAATCTAAAGGTAGTTTCTATTTAATATACATTATAATCTAAAGGTAGTTTCTATTTTATATACATTATAATCTAAAGGTAGTTTCTATTTAATATACAATATAATCTAAAGGTTATTCATCCTGAAATATAGATTTGTTTTTAATTATATAGCAAGATGCTGTATATTCATAGCTGTAAGGTTTCATTTTTAGTAAATTAATTCCATAAATCTAATCACATACTCTCCCACAGGTTTCTGTCAGATTATTTTGGACAATTGTTCTATCTTGAAGCTACTATCACATATTATTGGTTGTAGTTCACAAAACAGTGAATTTGTGTCTGCAGAAATACCATGATCTTATAAAATATACATACAGAGTTGAGAAAAAGACTTTAAAGGGACATAATCATAAAAGAAAACTTTTGGGTTTCAGATAGAGCTTACAATTTTCAAATTTTAGATTTACTTCTCATATTAAATTTACTTGATTCTCTTGGTATCCTTTGTTGAGCTAGCTCGCAGTAGTGCATTACTTCTGAGCCTACCTATGTATGCTTTTCAACAATGAATACCAAGAGAATGAAGCAAATTAGATAAGAGAAGTACATTAGAAAATTGTTAAAAATTGCCTGCTTTTTCTGAATCATTACATTTTAATTTTGAATTACTGTCCCTTTAATGCCATTGCTTCCCTGCAAATCTATGTACACAGAATCACCCCATACAAAGTTTCAAGGAGCTCACTGAATAGAAGATTGTTTCGAGTAAAATAGATCTGCACAAGGACCTAAGTGTGAGGAGGGAGGGGCAAGCAGTAAAAATTAAATATAGTGTTATTGTTTTAGTTAATTAAAACTATTTAAAGTCTTATTATTAAGATAATGGTTATAATTTTTATTTAAATAAAACTATTTAAATTGTTATTATTAAGACAATACTTTTTCTCATTTCAATAAAATACAGCAAAACAGTTGATCAAATATGAATGATTAATCTATTTAAATGGGAGATAGTTCACCTTTCAGTAATTTAATTTATTTCAGTGATTTATCCCTGCATATCTAATGATATATAACCAAATCAGTAATGGTCTGATATAACAGGAAAAATAATCTGAAAAAGTTATTATTCTAAAAATGAAAACCATGATTTAAAAACTAGTGATTCAAAAAATGATTTAAATCAAACCCTGTCTGTCTATCTATCTGTATCTATTATCTATCTATCTCTATCTGTATATATGTATCTATCTGTATATATGTATCTATCTTTCTGCGTATATATCTACCCACACATCTCTATATCACATGCTACTATTTATTGGAACGGTAACTGGATGTGTTTAAGAGAATATAGAAATATCAAGCTGTGGATTTATTGATTTGTATAGCACGTGTTACCCACACCACACATTAGTTCCTTGAGGGGCAATTGCTAGGGTGGAGGTATAAGGCAAGCGGCCGCTCCAAACTCCCATGCCGGTCCGGACTGTGGCTCAGGGTGATGACGTCACAGACGCCGCCGAGGTAATGGCAAAGTTAAACAAGAAGGTCATGCGGTAACTGGGTGCAATGCCTAGGATTGGCAATGAATCGATTGCCACAATGCAGCATATAAAATAGAAAAGGCAGCACCAGCATTAAATTAAAAAAAAACTCACTTTATTCTCTTACAGGCCTGTAAGAGAATAAAGTGAGTTTTTTTTAATTTAATGCTGGTGCTGCCTTTTCTATTTTATAAATTGCTAGGGTGGCCCTGGGTAAGACAAATTATGGGGGCCTCTCAACCCAGCCCCCTTATACCCCTCCCCCTGTATCCTCTGCCAGAGGTATGATGACCTACCCCATTCCCAACACTCAGCGTGTCCTGTATAAAGAATAACACCATATATTACAGCTCCTGATAACAAACTAAATACATAATGTACAGTGCATCTTCTCATCCCCTCACCCCTGAGAGCAGTGCAGTGGGGTTTGTGCTGGAGCCCCTCCCTGGCCTGACCTCAGATTATCTCAGACACACACAGACATTGCTTTATAAAACCTGTAAAATGCAACTCAGAGTTATTAAAAGTACATTTCCCAAAAGCTTTGTGTGACAGGGAGGTGAGGGAGACTGTGGGCAACTGGTTATAGGTAGGCGGAGACATGAAAGGTGGGTGTGGTCACAGCTTCACCATGGATACAATGAGGTGTGTGATGGCAAAGCCAGAATGTATTGTAGACAGAGCTGGGGAAGCCCTCAAATCAGCAACAATCCCACAGTATCTAGGACAGGTGGGTTGTATATAAAAGTGCAAAATATAAATCATTATATTATTGTACTGTGTGCATATAAATGTGTTTCACCCCTGCAATGCCAGATCCAGAGCAGCAATGCACTACTTAGAATTAGCTGAGCATATCTGGTGAGCCAATGGCTAGAGGCATGTATAGTATCTCACAAAAGTGAGTACACCCCTCACATTTTTGTAAATATTTTATTATATCTTTTCATGTGACAACACTAAAGAAATGACACTTTGCTACAATGTAAAGTAGTGAGTGTACAGCCTGTATAACAGTGTAATTTTGCTGTCCCCTCAAAATAACTCAACACACAGCCATTAATGTTTAAACCGTTGGCAACAAAAGTGAGTACACCCCTAAGTGGAAATGTCCAAATTGGGCCCAATTAGCCATTTTCCCTCCCCGGTATCATGTAACTCGTTAGTGTTACAAGGTCTCAGGTGTGAATGGGGAGCAGTTGTGTTAAATGTAGTGTTATTACTCTCACATTCTCTCATACTGGTCACTGGAAGTTCAACATGGCACCTCATGGCAAAGAACTCTCTGAGCATCTGAAAAAAAGAATTGTTGCTCTACATAAAGATGGCCTAGGCTATAAGAAGATTGCCAAGACCCTGAAACTAAGCTGCAGCACAGTGGGCAAGACCATACAGCGGTTTCACAGGACAGGTTCCACTCAGAACATGCTTCGCCATAGTCAACCAAAGAAATTGAGTGCACGTGCTCAGCGTCCTATTCAGAGGTTGTCTTTGGGAAATAGAAGTATGAGTGCTGCCAGTATTGCTGCAGAGGTTGAAGGTGTGGGAGGTCAGCCTGTCAGTGCTCAAACCATATGCCGCACACTGCATCAAATTGGTCTGCATGGCTGTCGTCCCAGAAGGAAGCCTCTTCTAAAGATGATGCACAAGAAAGCCCGCAAACAGTTTGCTGAAGACAAGCAGAGTAAGGACATGGATTACTGGAACCATGTCCTGTGGTCCGATGAGACCAAGATAAACTTATTTGGTTCAGATGGTGTAAAGCGTGAGTGGCGGCAACCAGGTGAGGAGTGCAAAGACAAGTGTGTCTTGACTACAGTCAAGCATGCTGGTGGAAGTGTCATGGTCTGGGCCTGCATGAGTGCTGCCAGCACTGGGGAGCTACAGTTCAATGAGGTAACCATGAATGCCAACATGTACTGTGACATACTGAAGCAGAGCATGATCCCTTCGGAGACTGGGCAACAGGGCAGTATTCCAACATGATAACGTCCCGAAACACACCTCCAAGACGACCATTGCCTTGCTAAAGAAGCTGAGGGTAAAGGTGATGGACTGGCCAAGCATGTCTCCAGACCTAAACCCTATTGAGCATCTGTGGGGCATCCTCAAACGGAAGGTGGGGGGGGAGCAAGGTCTCTAACATCCACCAGCTCGGTGATGTCGTCATGGAGGAGTAGAAGAGGACTCCAGTGGCAACCTGTGAAGCTCTGGTGAACTCTCTGCCCAAGAGGGTAAGGCAGTGCTGGAAAATAATGGTAGCCATACAAAATATTGACACTTTGGGTCCAATTTGGACATTTCCACTTAGGGGTGTACTCACTTTTGTTGCCAACGGTTTAGACATTAATGGTTGTGTGTTGAGTTATTTTGAGTGGACAGCAAATTTACACTGTTATACAGGCTGTACACTCACTACTTTACATTGTAGCAAAGTTTAATTTCTTCAGTTTGTCACATGAAAAGATATAATAAAATATTTACAAACATGTGAGGGGTGTACTCACTTTTGTGAGATACTGTATGTTCAGCCACCAATCAGCTTTCTCCCAGCAGTGCATTGCTGCTGCTTAGCCTACCTAGGTATGCTTGTCAACAAAGGTTACCAAGATAAAAGGTAAATTTGATAAAAATAAATAGATTGAAAAGTCTCTTTTAATTGCTGCTTTGACTGATCCAGAACTGATTTGCAGAATCTTACAGGTTAACTATTTGATGCCTGGAATCTTTTATATCTTGCTGAAGGCCTCTGATGTTATTTATTTACCACTCTGTATTCATACAAAAAGTGTGCAACCTGCTCCAGTCTTGTTCCAGGGCTTAAAGTGAATGTAAAGGCAAGATAACTGCTTAACGTAATTTTAAAGATTGCACAAAATAAGGCTAAGTTTCATTAATCGATTCCTATATAAATGCTGACTTTTTATTTCTAATACCTCATAATGATTTAATTTTTACCGCCGTTTCACCGCCCGCAGTATTCTAAATTTTCGGCAGCGATGACGAATTCTACAGTTTTCAATACACGATGCCCCCCTGCGGGATTAAACCCCATTTACAAATACGCCCATGGTTTACAGAGCACATGCGCTATACAATTCGCGCATGCAGGAATAATTGGATGTCAATTTCAGTAGATATGTGCGTTCATGAGCCGCAATTTAATGAATATGCGCATGCGCCACTCTCCGCTCACGGTTAATATGAGCTATGGAAGCAGCTGTCTATTCTCTTACTTTCGTGATGGCTGAAACAGAGCATGCTCTGTTTCAGCCATCACGAAAGTAAGAGAATAGACAGCTGCTTCCATAGCTCATATGAACCGTGAGCAGAGAGTGGCGCATGCGCATATTCATTCATTTGCGGGAGTGCGCTTCAGAGCTACATATAGAGCGGGTGGGACCCCTCTATACGTCACACATCGAACAGCAGGAAGTATCAATTGGGAGGAGTTGGCCACAATATGGTATAGATTATAAAAGATCTATAAAACAATAATTGATCGTTTATAAAAAAAATATATATCTTAGCGACTATGTTTATGGAGACACAATTTAAGCATAGCAAAGTTCCAGAGTGGTTGACCATACATTCAATTTAACTCAGTGCATTTATTTCTATGATGGTTACTGGTCTTTGCTTATGGAGGTCAGCAGCTCCTGTTAATTATAGTTTTTATTATAGGTAACAATTTTTTGCTAGCGCCGCATGTTGTTTTACTTCTCTTTATTTAAATGACATATTAGTTTGACAAACAATTTACAGGACAATTTCTAAACAATGAATTTCAGTGATTACAAATGACCAGATACACAATAATTATCTAACATTACAGATACGCTGTACACTAATATAAGGTTTATTTCTATATCATTTGCACTAACATTACCGATACGCAAGTACACTGATTAAAGGTTTATTTCTATATCATTTGCACTAACATTAGAGATACGCAAGTAAACTGATTTAAGGCTTATTTTTATATCATTTGCACTGACGTTACAGATATGCAAGTAAACTGATTTAAGGCTTATTTCTATATCATTTGCACTAACATTACAGATATGCAAGTAAACTGATTAAAGGCTTATTTCTATATTATTTGCACTAACATTACTGATACACAAGTAAACTGATTTAAGGCTTATTTTTAAATCATTTGCACTGACATTACAGATACGCAAGTACACTGATTGAAGGCTTATTTCTATATTATTTGCACTGACATTACAGATACGCAAGTACACTGAATTAAGGCTTATTTCTATATCATTTGCACTGACATTACAGATACGCAAGTACACTGATTTAAGGCTTATTTCTATATTATTTGCACTAACATTACAGATATGCAAGTACACTAAATTAAGGCTTATTTCTATATTATTTGCACTAACATTACAGATATGCAAGTACACTAAATTAAGGCTTATTTCTATATTATTTGCACTAACATTACAGATATGCAAGTACACTAAATTAAGGCTTATTTCTATATTATTTGCACTAACATTACAGATATGCAAGTACACTGATTTAAGGCTTATTTCTATTTCATTTGCACTAACATAAGGGATTAAATGCCATATATTCCTCCGTGGGAAGCATTAATAATAACTTAACTATTTAAATAATAACGTTTAATGTAAACTGTAACCTTATTTCTAACGTAGAAATAAAAACACAACAACTTCTTGGTTATAAAACCCGCAGGTCAAGTTTATTGTGGCAACACAAGGAACCAAATGACCAGCACAAACAAACATGGATTAGGGGGGCGGCAATCGGGTACTAGCTAATGCGTAGTAAACCATGCTAACAAGATGGGCAGTACCAGAGATGCAGGAGAGGAAGCAGAGTGTAGCTCGATACGGTAATGGCTTAGGGAGTTCTCGGCTTCGAATCACACGGGCAGGGAACACCCCAGACGTGCATCTTGAGGACTTCACCCCTGGCCGGAAATAGCTGTCACTCTACCTTGATCACATCCTGCCCCCGGACACTGTCCACCCACCAGGCTAGGGTGCTAACCCACCACTCCAGACCTTTAGGACCAGGGTCAACAAGGTGCAAACTACATTGAACACCTGGGGAGCTAAAACATAACGTCCTTGGACTTGTAGGAATAGGCTGGCTAGCCCTCATCATGCCTCGCACTCCCCTATACACTATAGAGACCACCATAGTGATAATCCCTCTAATGACTGCCGCCTAAAAGCAAAGTGTACTGACCAATTGGGATGGGAACAGTTTATGGGATATTTACTTTACTTACCTGGAAGAATAAGGGTGGGGGTTGTGTTTGGATTCTTTTGTCTCACATAGGTATAGCCAGGACAAAAGAAAGGGGGAAGGGCAGTTTCAGGTTAGCTGCAGCTATCAGTTTCCCTAAATAGGCTAGCTCAGGGATTGGCCAGGAGGGGAAGGTGGGTTATGGCAGGAGGAAAATGGATTAACTGCCTATATAAGTGCTTGCATAATGGTTGAGCTCAGAAATAATTATTTTCTTTTTCCCTCCCTCACTCCCTAGAAATGTCAAAGACTAGCCCAAGGAAGAGGTCACGTGCAAGAGCGATCACAAGCGACATGGCTAAGGGCAGATGCTGTAGTGTTTCCACCACTCAGAATAAGACCGCCCGTGTAGCGCCCCTTAAGGGTTTTTTCACCACGAAGCAGGAAATCAGCTACTGGTCTGTCGGTCAGAGCTGGTGGACAGCATAGAAAAGTAATGGCATATTAACTAATTATATATTTCTGATGAGGGAAGTGGGCGGCCTGGCACGTGGGTAAGGCGGTAATGGGGGGAGGTGTGTAGGGTATGGGGGTGGGGGGTATTGGTCTGTCGGTCAAACCCACAGGCCCTCCTTGTCTGCAGACCTCTCAGCCTGTTACTTGCCAAATTACGCCCCTGAGTTGCGCGCGGTCACACTTCTTGGTTACGTGGGGCCGCCCAGTTCTCTCGTGAAGCTGTTGCATAGAATTGTTTTATCAATTAAAAATCCTAATTTGATTACAGAAATGTTATTATCCTAGAGGTTGAGGATCGCTCATTTTTTAATTAGATTTGAATTTAATAAAAACGTGACCTTTTCTAATGCCAAATCTGTGTCTGTCCTTATTTAATGTATGGTAAAAATGAGCTAAGGTTGGAACTAAGCTGAAGTGGGGGTATTCAGCTAATAGGTATATCTGGGAAGGTAGTTAAAGTGTAAATCCCTTATAATAAAAAAGGGAGGGATAGGGTGGGGAAAACTTCAAGGAAACAAGCAGAAAGAGGATTTGGACTTCCTGTACAGGTCTTAAAAAAGGTAAACCGAACCCCTCCTCTCTAACTGCAACATTGTTTCACACACACACACACGAGAACACTCCCACTCCTCTGTCTTGGCCTTAACCCTTATGTGCATTCCAGGCAATTTGCCTTACATTTCCTTTAGAGATACACAAGTACACTGATTTAAGGCTTATTTCTATATCATTTGCACTAACATTACAGATACGCTAGTACAATGATTTAAGGCTTATTACTATATCATTTTGCACTAACATTACAGATACGCAAGTACACTGATTTAAGGCTTATTACTATAATTTGTAGTAACAGTACAGATATGCTAGTACACTGATTCAAGGCTTATTTCTATATAATTTGAACTAACATTACATATATACGCAAGTACACTGATTTAAGGCTTATTTCTATATCCTTTGCACTAACATTACTGATACGCTAGTACACTGATTCAAGGCTTATTTCTATATCCTTTGTACTAACGTTACAGATACGCAAGTACACTGATTTAAGGCTTATTTCTATATCCTTTGCACTAACATTACAGATACGCAAGTACACTGATTTACGGATTATTTCTATATCCTTTGCACTAACATTACAAATACGCAAGTACACTGATTTAAGGCTTATTTCTATATCCTTTGCACTAACATTACTGATACGCTAGTACACTCATTCAAGGCTTATTTCTATATCCTTTGTACTAACGTTACAGATACGCAAGTACACTGATTTACGGATTATTTCTATATCCTTTGCACTAACATTACAGTTACGCAAATACACTAATTCAAGGCTTATTTCTATATCCTTTGCACTAACATTACAGTTACGCAAATACACTGATTTAAGGCTTATTCCTATATCATTTGTACTAACATTACCGATACGCAAGTACACTGATTTACGGCTTATTTCTATATCACTTGCACTAACATTACAGATACGCAAGTACACTGATTTACGGCTTATTTCTATATCCTTTGCACTAACATTACAGATACGCAAATACACTGATTGAAGGCTTATTTCTATATCACTTGCACTAACATTACAGATACGCAAGTACACTGATTTACGGCTTATTTCTATATCACTTGCACTAACATTACAGATACACATGTACACTGATTTAAGGCTTATTTCTATATCCTTTGCACTAACATTACAGATACGCAAGTACACTGATTTAAGGCTTATTCCTATATCATTTGCACTAACATTACAGATACGCAAGTACACTGATTTAAGGCTTATTTCTATATCCTTTGCACTGACATTACATATACGCAAGTACACTGATTTAAGGCTTATTTCTATATCCTTTGCACTAACATTACAGATACGCAAGTACACTGATTTAAGGCTTATTTCTATATCCTTTGCACTAACATTACAGATACGCAAGTACACTGATTTACGGCTTATTTCTATATCCTTTGCACTAACATTACATATACGCAAGTACACTGATTTAAGGCTTATTTCTATATCCTTTGCACTAACATTACAGATACGCGAGTACACTGATTTACGGCTTATTTCTATATCCTTTGCACTAACATTACAGATACGCAAGTACACTGATTTAAAGCTTATTTCTATATCCTTTGCACTGACATTACATATACGCAAGTACACTGATTTAAGGCTTATTTCTATATCCTTTGCACTAACATTACAGATACGCAAGTACACTGATTTACGGCTTATTTCTATATCCTTTGCACTAACATTACATATACGCAAGTACACTGATTTAAGGCTTATTTCTATATCCTTTGCACTAACATTACAGATACGCGAGTACACTGATTTAAGGCTTATTCCTATATCATTTGTACTAACATTATAGATACCACAGTCTCCCTGCACAGGGGCAATTTCTGCAGCCTGTACAATGAGGTGTAAGAGGGTTTATTTCTGCTGGTTATTTACAACCATAGGTCAGTATCTGCTTCCTCTTCATTAATAAAAAGCTGACAAGTGGCAGAAAGGAATGCACTAACCCTGTCTGATATATGCTCCTGAGGACCTTGTGAGGGCACAAAGAGGCCATCTGTCTCCCACATCAGGCAGAAAAAAAATAAACCCCTCATCTCAGCAGAACTCAAACTCTTCCCACTCAGACCTCACAGCTCTCCTGCTTACAAGTCAAGTCAAGTCAAGAATACTTTATTAGCATGACATTATTACATGCGTTGCCAAAGTAATATGTTACAATAAAACAGATCATTAACAATTTATAAAGTAGGAGTATAGTGGGTAAATATGATAGTTCATATAATATGATTGGGGTTCTGGTCATGTGACAGTCTGCTACATATCTTGCTACTATCCTTGTAGCTTTGTTGTTTTCTCCTAAGAGTACACATAGCCTTTCTTGTTCCGACATCTGTGGGAAGTCTGTTATTTCTTTCATTATTTTTGGGAAGTATTTATCCCTTAAGAGTTTGTATCTTGTACAGTACAAGAGGAAGTGCGCTTCAGTCTCTATGTCCCCACTGTCACACTGTGCACATTGTCTGGCTGCCCTGGGTCTCCATTTTGTCTGATATCTGCCAGTCTCTATTTCCAGCTGGTGGTCAGAGATTCTGTATTTAGTGAGTATCTGTGCTTTGGGTTGGTGACACTTGTGAGATACTCAGCTACTTTGTACTCTCTCTGTAATAACCTGTAACACTCCAGCTTGTTCTGTTGCCCTATCTGTTCCTCCCAGTGCCCAGTGTACCTCTCCTTCAGAGCTGTTTGTGAGGTGTTTGGTGACATATTGTCACTTGTGAGGTCTGGCATGAAAACAACTTGTTTATCATGTGCCCTCTGCTCACTCCATATTCACTAGTCATCTCAATGTAATGTGATGTGAATCTAACCAGGTATTAGCACCACAGGCAATATTAGTACTGATCCCCATAATACCCACAGGCTGCCCGCCCTCACTACCTCATGTTACCCACATGCTGCCCATCCTCACTATCTCTATTAATGTTACCCACATGCTGCTCGTACAGCCCTCACTACCTCTATTAACGTTACTCACATGCTGCCTGCCCTCACTACCTCTATTAATGTTACTCACATGCTGCCTGCCCTCACTACCTCTATTAATGTTACTCACATGCTGCCTGCCCTCACTACCTCTATTAATGTTACTCACATGCTGCCTGCCCTCACTACCTCTATTAATGTTACTCACATGCTGCCTGCCCTCACTACCTCTATTAATGTTACTCACATGCTGCCTGCCCTCACTACCTCTATTAATATTACTCACATGCTGCCTGCCCTCACTACCTCTATTAATGTTACTCACATGCTGCCCATACCACCCTCACTACCTCTATTAATGTTACTCACATGCTGCCCATCCTGCCCTCACTACCTCATGTTACCCACATGCTGCCCATCCTCACTACCTCTATTAATGTTACCCACATGCTGCCCATCCTCACTACCTCATGTTACCCACATGCTGCCCATCCTCACTATCTCTATTAATGTTACTCACATGCTGCCCATCCTCACTATCTCTATTAATGTTACCCACATGCTGCCCATCCTCACTATCTCTATTAATGTTACCCACATGCTGCCTGCCCTCACTACCTCTATTAATGTTACCCACATGCTGCCTGCCCTCACTACCTCTATTAATGTTACCCACATGCTGCCCATCCTCACTATCTCTATTAATGTTACCCACATGCTGCCCATCCTCACTATCTCTATTAATGTTACCCACATGCTGCCCATCCTCACTATCTCTATTAATGTTACCCACATGCTGCCCATCCTCACTACCTCTATTAATGTTACCCACATGCTGCCCATCCTCACTATCTCTATTAATGTTACTCACATGCTGCCCATCCTCACTATCTCTATTAATGTTACCCACATGCTGCCCATCCTCACTATCTCTATTAATGTTACCCACATGCTGCCCATCCTCACTATCTCTATTAATGTTACCCACATGCTGCCCATCCTCACTACCTCATGTTACCCACATGCTGCCCATCCTCACTATCTCTATTAATGTTACCCACATGCTGCCCATCCTCACTATCTCTATTAATGTTACTCACATGCTGCCCATCCTCACTATCTCTATTAATGTTACTCACATGCTGCCCATCCTCACTACCGCTATTAATGTTACTCACATGCTGCCTGCCCTCACTACCTCTATTAATGTTACTCACATACTGCCCATCCTCACTATCTCTATTAATGTTACTCACATGCTGCCTGCCCTCACTACCTCTATTAATGTTACCCACATGCTGCTCGTACAGCCCTCACTACCTCTATTAATGTTACCCACATGCTGCTCGTACAGCCCTCACTACCTCTATTAATGTTACTCACATACTGCCCATCCTCACTACCGCTATTAATGTTACTCACATGCTGCCTGCCCTCACTACTTCTATTAATGTTACTCACATGCTGCCCGCCCTTACTACCTCTATTAATGTTACCCACATGCTGCCCATCCTCACTATCTCTATTAATGTTACCCACATGCTGCTCGTACAGCCCTCACTACCTCTATTAATGTTACTCACATACTGCCCATCCTCACTACCGCTATTAATGTTACTCACATGCTGCCTGCCCTCACTACTTCTATTAATGTTACTCACATGCTGCCCGCCCTTACTACCTCTATTAATGTTACTCACATGCTGCCTGCCCTCACTACCTCTATTAATGTTACTCACATGCTGCCTGCCCTCACTACCTCTATTAATGTTACTCACATGCTGCCTGCCCTCACTACCTCTATTAATGTTACTCACATGCTGCCTGCCCTCACTACCTCTATTAATGTTACTCACATGCTGCCTGCCCTTACTACCTCTATTAATGTTACTCACATGCTGCCCATCCTCACTACCTCTATTAATGTTACTCACATACTGCCCATCCTCACTACCTCTATTAATGTTACTCACATGCTGCCTGCCCTCACTACCTCTATTAATGTTACTCACATGCTGCCCATCCTCACTACCTCTATTAATGTTACTCACATACTGCCCATCCTCACTACCTCTATTAATGTTACTCACATGCTACCCACCCTCACTACCTCTATTAATGTTACTCACATGCTGCCCACCCTCACTACCTCTATTAATGTTACTCACATGCTACCCACCCTCACTACCTCTATTAATGTTACCCACATGCTACCCACCCTCACTACCTCTATTAATGTTACTCACATGCTGCCCACCCTCACTACCTCTATTAATGTTACTCACATGCTACCCACCCTCACTACCTCTATTAATGTTACTCACATGCTACCCACCCTCACTACCTCTATTAATGTTACTCACATGCTACCCACCCTCACTACCTCTATTAATGTTACTCACATGCTGCCCACCCTCACTACCTCTATTATTGTTACCCACATGCTACCCACCCTCACTACCTCTATTAATGTTACTCACATGCTGCCCACCATCACTACCTCTATTATTGTTACCCACATGCTTCCCACCCTCACTACCTCTATTAATGTTACCCACATGCTACCCACCCTCACTACCTCTATTAATGTTACTCACATGCTGCCCACCCTCACTACCTCTATTATTGTTACCCACATGCTACCCACCCTCACTACCTCTATTAATGTTACTCACATGCTGCCTGCCCTCACTACCTCTATTAATGTCACTCACATGCTGCCCACCCTCACTACCTCTATTATTGTTACCCACATGATTCCCATCCTCACTACCTCTATTAATGTTACTCACATGCTGCCCACCATCACTACCTCTATTAATGTTACTCACATGCTGCCTGCCCTCACTACCTCTATTAATGTTACCCACATGCTACCCGCCCTCACTACCTCTATTAATGTTACCCACATGCTGCCTGCCCTCACTACCTCTATTAATGTTACCCACATGCTAACCACCCTCACTACCTCTATTAATGTTACCCACATGCTGCCTGCCCTCACTACCTCTATTAATGTTACCCACATGCTACCCACCCTCACTACCTCTATTAATGTTACCCACATGCTGCCTGCCCTCACTACCTCTATTAATGTTACTCACATGCTGCCTGCCCTCACTACCTCTAGTAATGTTACTCACATACTGCCCATCCTCACTACCTCTATTAATGTTACTCACATGCTACCCACCCTCACTAACTCTATTATTGTTACCCACATGCTACCCACCCTCACTACCTCTATTAATGTTACTCACATACTGCCCATCCTCACTACCTCTATTAATGTTACTCACATGCTACCCACCCTCACTACCTCTATTAATGTTACCCACATGCTACCCACCCTCACTACCTCTATTAATGTTACCCACATGCTGCCTGCCCTCACTACCTCTATTAATGTTACCCACATACTGCCCATCCTCACTACCTCTATTAATGTTACTCACATGCTGCCTGCCCTCACTACCTCTACTAATGTTACTCACATGCTACCCACCCTCACTACCTCTATTAATGTTACCCACATACTGCCCATCCTCACTACCTCTATTAATGTTACTCACATGCTACCCACCCTCACTACCTCTATTATTGTTACCCACATGCTACCCACCCTCACTACCTCTATTAATGTTACTCACATGCTGCCCATCCTCACTACCTCTATTAATGTTACTCACATACTGCCCATCCTCACTACCTCTATTAATGTTACTCACATGCTGCCTGCCCTCACTACCTCTATTAATGTTACTCACATGCTGCCCATCCTCACTACCTCTATTAATGTTACTCACATACTGCCCATCCTCACTACCTCTATTAATGTTACTCACATGCTACCCACCCTCACTACCTCTATTAATGTTACTCACATGCTGCCCATCCTCACTACCTCTATTAATGTTACTCACATACTGCCCATCCTCACTACCTCTATTAATGTTACTCACATGCTGCCTGCCCTCACTACCTCTATTAATGTTACTCACATGCTGCCTGCCCTCACTACCTCTAGTAATCTTACTCACATGCTGCCTGCCCTCACTACCTCTATTAATGTTACTCACATGCTGCCCGTACCACCCTCACTACCTCTATTAATGTTACTCACATGCTGCCCATCCTGCCCTCACTACCTCTATTAATGTTACTCACATGCTGCCCATCCTCACTACCTCTATTAATGTTACCCACATGCTTCCCATCCTCACTACCTCTATTAATGTTACTCACATGCTGCCCACCATCACTACCTCTATTAATGTTACTCACATGCTGCCTGCCCTCACTACCTCTATTAATGTTACCCACATGCTACCCACCCTCACTACCTCTATTAATGTTACTCACATGCTGCCTGCCCTCACTACCTCTATTAATGTTACTCACATACTGCCCATCCTCACTACCTCTATTAATGTTACTCACATACTGCCCATCCTCACTACCTCTATTAATGTTACTCACATGCTGCCTGCCCTCACTACCTCTATTAATGTTACTCACATGCTGCCTGCCCTCACTACCTCTATTAATGTTACTCACATGCTGCCTGCCCTCACTACCTCTAGTAATGTTACTCACATGCTGCCTGCCCTCACTACCTCTATTAATGTTACTCACATGCTGCCTGCCCTCACTACCTCTATTAATGTTACTCACATGCTGCCCATCCTCACTACCTCTATTAATGTTACTCACATGCTGCCCATCCTCACTACCTCTATTAATGTTACTCACATGCTGCCCATCCTCACTACCTCTATTAATGTTACTCACATGCTGCCTGCCCTCACTACCTCTATTAATGTTACTCACATGCTGCCTGCCCTCACTACCTCTATTAATGTTACTCACATGCTGCCTGCCCTCACTACTTCTATTAATGTTACTCACATGCTGCCCGTACCACCCTCACTACCTCTATTAATGTTACTCACATGCTGCCCATCCTGCCCTCACTACCTCTATTAATGTTACTCACATGCTGCCTGCCCTCACTACCTCTATTAATGTTACTCACATGCTGCCTGCCCTCACTACCTCTATTATTGTTACCCACATGCTGCCTGCCCTCACTACCTCTATTAATGTTACTCACATGCTGCCCATCCTCACTACCTCTATTAATGTTACTCACATACTGCCCATCCTCACTACCTCTATTAATGTTACTCACATGCTGCCTGCCCTCACTACCTCTATTAATGTTACTCACATGCTGCCCATCCTCACTACCTCTATTAATGTTACTCACATACTGCCCATCCTCACTACCTCTATTAATGTTACTCACATGCTACCCACCCTCACTACCTCTATTAATGTTACTCACATGCTGCCCATCCTCACTACCTCTATTAATGTTACTCACATACTGCCCATCCTCACTACCTCTATTAATGTTACTCACATGCTGCCTGCCCTCACTACCTCTATTAATGTTACTCACATGCTGCCTGCCCTCACTACCTCTAGTAATCTTACTCACATGCTGCCTGCCCTCACTACCTCTATTAATGTTACTCACATGCTGCCCGTACCACCCTCACTACCTCTATTAAAGTTACTCACATGCTGCCCATCCTGCCCTCACTACCTCTATTAATGTTACTCACATGCTGCCTGCCCTCACTACCTCTATTAATGTTACTCACATGCTGCCCATCCTCACTACCTCTATTAATGTTACCCACATGCTTCCCATCCTCACTACCTCTATTAATGTTACTCACATGCTGCCCACCATCACTACCTCTATTAATGTTACTCACATGCTGCCTGCCCTCACTACCTCTATTAATGTTACCCACATGCTACCCACCCTCACTACCTCTATTAATGTTACTCACATGCTGCCTGCCCTCACTACCTCTATTAATGTTACTCACATGCTGCCCATCCTCACTACCTCTATTAATGTTACTCACATACTGCCCATCCTCACTACCTCTATTAATGTTACTCACATGCTGCCTGCCCTCACTACCTCTATTAATGTTACTCACATGCTGCCTGCCCTCACTACCTCTATTAATGTTACTCACATGCTGCCTGCCCTCACTACCTCTATTAATGTTACTCACATGCTGCCTGCCCTCACTACCTCTATTAATGTTACTCACATGCTGCCTGCCCTCACTACCTCTATTAATGTTACTCACATGCTGCCCATCCTCACTACCTCTATTAATGTTACTCACATGCTGCCCATCCTCACTACCTCTATTAATGTTACTCACATGCTGCCCATCCTCACTACCTCTATTAATGTTACTCACATGCTGCCTGCCCTCACTACCTCTATTAATGTTACTCACATGCTGCCTGCCCTCACTACTTCTATTAATGTTACTCACATGCTGCCCGTACCACCCTCACTACCTCTATTAATGTTACTCACATGCTGCCCATCCTGCCCTCACTACCTCTATTAATGTTACTCACATGCTGCCTGCCCTCACTACCTCTATTAATGTTACTCACATGCTGCCTGCCCTCACTACCTCTATTATTGTTACCCACATGCTGCCTGCCCTCACTACCTCTATTAATGTTACTCACATGCTGCCCATCCTCACTACCTCTATTAATGTTACTCACATACTGCCCATCCTCACTACCTCTATTAATGTTACCCACATGCTGCCCATCCTCACTACCTCATGTTACCCACATGCTGCCCATCCTCACTATCTCTATTAATGTTACTCACATGCTGCCCATCCTCACTATCTCTATTAATGTTACCCACATGCTGCCCATCTTCACTATCTCTATTAATGTTACCCACATGCTGCCTGCCCTCACTACCTCTATTAATGTTACCCACATGCTGCCTGCCCTCACTACCTCTATTAATGTTACCCACATGCTGCCCATCCTCACTATCTCTATTAATGTTACCCACATGCTGCCCATCCTCACTATCTCTATTAATGTTACCCACATGCTGCCCATCCTCACTACCTCATGTTACCCACATGCTGCCCATCCTCACTATCTCTATTAATGTTACCCACATGCTGCCCATCCTCACTATCTCTATTAATGTTACTCACATGCTGCCCATCCTCACTATCTCTATTAATGTTACTCACATGCTGCCCATCCTCACTACCGCTATTAATGTTACTCACATGCTGCCTGCCCTCACTACCTCTATTAATGTTACTCACATACTGCCCATCCTCACTATCTCTATTAATGTTACTCACATGCTGCCTGCCCTCACTACCTCTATTAATGTTACCCACATGCTGCTCGTACAGCCCTCACTACCTCTATTAATGTTACCCACATGCTGCTCGTACAGCCCTCACTACCTCTATTAATGTTACTCACATACTGCCCATCCTCACTACCGCTATTAATGTTACTCACATGCTGCCTGCCCTCACTACTTCTATTAATGTTACTCACATGCTGCCCATCCTCACTATCTCTATTAATGTTACCCACATGCTGCTCGTACAGCCCTCACTATCTCTTTTAATGTTACCCACATGCTGCCCATCCTCACTATCTCTATTAATGTTACCCACATGCTGCTCGTACAGCCCTCACTACCTCTATTAATGTTACTCACATACTGCCCATCCTCACTACCGCTATTAATGTTACTCACATGCTGCCTGCCCTCACTACTTCTATTAATGTTACTCACATGCTGCCCGCCCTTACTACCTCTATTAATGTTACTCACATGCTGCCTGCCCTCACTACCTCTATTAATGTTACTCACATGCTGCCTGCCCTCACTACCTCTATTAATGTTACTCACATGCTGCCTGCCCTCACTACCTCTATTAATGTTACTCACATGCTGCCTGCCCTCACTACCTCTATTAATGTTACTCACATGCTGCCTGCCCTTACTACCTCTATTAATGTTACTCACATGCTGCCCATCCTCACTACCTCTATTAATGTTACTCACATACTGCCCATCCTCACTACCTCTATTAATGTTACTCACATGCTGCCTGCCCTCACTACCTCTATTAATGTTACTCACATGCTGCCCATCCTCACTACCTCTATTAATGTTACTCACATACTGCCCATCCTCACTACCTCTATTAATGTTACTCACATGCTACCCACCCTCACTACCTCTATTAATGTTACTCACATGCTGCCCACCCTCACTACCTCTATTAATGTTACTCACATGCTACCCACCCTCACTACCTCTATTAATGTTACCCACATGCTACCCACCCTCACTACCTCTATTAATGTTACTCACATGCTGCCCACCCTCACTACCTCTATTAATGTTACTCACATGCTACCCACCCTCACTACCTCTATTAATGTTACTCACATGCTACCCACCCTCACTACCTCTATTAATGTTACTCACATGCTACCCACCCTCACTACCTCTATTAATGTTACTCACATGCTGCCCACCCTCACTACCTCTATTATTGTTACCCACATGCTACCCACCCTCACTACCTCTATTAATGTTACTCACATGCTGCCCACCATCACTACCTCTATTATTGTTACCCACATGCTTCCCACCCTCACTACCTCTATTAATGTTACCCACATGCTACCCACCCTCACTACCTCTATTAATGTTACTCACATGCTGCCCACCCTCACTACCTCTATTATTGTTACCCACATGCTACCCACCCTCACTACCTCTATTAATGTTACTCACATGCTGCCTGCCCTCACTACCTCTATTAATGTCACTCACATGCTGCCCACCCTCACTACCTCTATTATTGTTACCCACATGATTCCCATCCTCACTACCTCTATTAATGTTACTCACATGCTGCCCACCATCACTACCTCTATTAATGTTACTCACATGCTGCCCATCCTCACTACCTCTATTAATGTTACTCACATACTGCCCATCCTCACTACCTCTATTAATGTTACTCACATGCTACCCACCCTCACTACCTCTATTAATGTTACTCACATGCTGCCCATCCTCACTACCTCTATTAATGTTACTCACATACTGCCCATCCTCACTACCTCTATTAATGTTACTCACATGCTGCCTGCCCTCACTACCTCTATTAATGTTACTCACATGCTGCCTGCCCTCACTACCTCTAGTAATCTTACTCACATGCTGCCTGCCCTCACTACCTCTATTAATGTTACTCACATGCTGCCCGTACCACCCTCACTACCTCTATTAATGTTACTCACATGCTGCCCATCCTGCCCTCACTACCTCTATTAATGTTACTCACATGCTGCCTGCCCTCACTACCTCTATTAATGTTACTCACATGCTGCCCATCCTCACTACCTCTATTAATGTTACCCACATGCTTCCCATCCTCACTACCTCTATTAATGTTACTCACATGCTGCCCACCATCACTACCTCTATTAATGTTACTCACATGCTTCCTGCCCTCACTACCTCTATTAATGTTACCCACATGCTACCCACCCTCACTACCTCTATTAATGTTACTCACATGCTGCCTGCCCTCACTACCTCTATTAATGTTACTCACATGCTGCCCATCCTCACTACCTCTATTAATGTTACTCACATACTGCCCATCCTCACTACCTCTATTAATGTTACTCACATGCTGCCTGCCCTCACTACCTCTATTAATGTTACTCACATGCTGCCTGCCCTCACTACCTCTATTAATGTTACTCACATGCTGCCTGCCCTCACTACCTCTAGTAATGTTACTCACATGCTGCCTGCCCTCACTACCTCTATTAATGTTACTCACATGCTGCCTGCCCTCACTACCTCTATTAATGTTACTCACATGCTGCCCATCCTCACTACCTCTATTAATGTTACTCACATGCTGCCCATCCTCACTACCTCTATTAATGTTACTCACATGCTGCCCATCCTCACTACCTCTATTAATGTTACTCACATGCTGCCTGCCCTCACTACCTCTATTAATGTTACTCACATGCTGCCTGCCCTCACTACTTCTATTAATGTTACTCACATGCTGCCCGTACCACCCTCACTACCTCTATTAATGTTACTCACATGCTGCCCATCCTGCCCTCACTACCTCTATTAATGTTACTCACATGCTGCCTGCCCTCACTACCTCTATTAATGTTACTCACATGCTGCCTGCCCTCACTACCTCTATTATTGTTACCCACATGCTGCCTGCCCTCACTACCTCTATTAATGTTACTCACATGCTGCCCATCCTCACTACCTCTATTAATGTTACTCACATACTGCCCATCCTCACAACCTCTATTAATGTTACTCACATGCTGCCTGCCCTCACTACCTCTATTAATGTTACTCACATGCTGCCTGCCCTCACTACCTCTATTAATGTTACTCACATGCTGCCCGCCCTCACTACCTCTATTAATGTTACTCACATGCTGCCCATCCTCACTACCTCTATTAACGTTACTCACATACTGCCCATCCTCACTACCTCTATTAATGTTACTCACATGCTACCCACCCTCACTACCTCTATTATTGTTACCCACATGCTACCCACCCTCACTACCTCTATTAATGTTACTCACATGCTGCCCATCCTCACTACCTCTATTAATGTTACTCACATACTGCCCATCCTCACTACCTCTATTAATGTTACTCACATGCTACCCACCCTCACTACCTCTATTAATGTTACTCACATGCTGCCCATCCTCACTACCTCTATTAATGTTACTCACATACTGCCCATCCTCACTACCTCTATTAATGTTACTCACATGCTGCCTGCCCTCACTACCTCTATTAATGTTACTCACATGCTGCCTGCCCTCACTACCTCTAGTAATGTTACTCACATGCGGCCTGCCCTCACTACCTCTATTAATGTTACTCACATGCTGCCCGTACCACCCTCACTACCTCTATTAATGTTACTCACATGCTGCCCATCCTGCCCTCACTACCTCTATTAATGTTACTCACATGCTGCCTGCCCTCACTACCTCTATTAATGTTACTCACATGCTGCCCATCCTCACTACCTCTATTAATGTTACCCACATGCTTCCCATCCTCACTACCTCTATTAATGTTACTCACATGCTGCCCACCATCACTACCTCTATTAATGTTACTCACATGCTGCCTGCCCTCACTACCTCTATTAATGTTACCCACATGCTACCCACCCTCACTACCTCTATTAATGTTACTCACATGCTGCCTGCCCTCACTACCTCTATTAATGTTACTCACATGCTGCCCATCCTCACTACCTCTATTAATGTTACTCACATACTGCCCATCCTCACTACCTCTATTAATGTTACTCACATGCTGCCTGCCCTCACTACCTCTATTAATGTTACTCACATGCTGCCTGCCCTCACTACCTCTATTAATGTTACTCACATGCTGCCTGCCCTCACTACCTCTAGTAATGTTACTCACATGCTGCCTGCCCTCACTACCTCTATTAATGTTACTCACATGCTGCCTGCCCTCACTACTTCTATTAATGTTACTCACATGCTGCCCGTACCACCCTCACTACCTCTATTAATGTTACTCACATGCTGCCCATCCTGCCCTCACTACCTCTATTAATGTTACTCACATGCTGCCTGCCCTCACTACCTCTATTAATGTTACTCACATGCTGCCCATCCTCACTACCTCTATTACTGTTACTCACATACTGCCCATCCTCACTACCTCTATTAATGTTACTCACATGCTGCCTGCCCTCACTACCTCTATTAATGTTACTCACATGCTGCCTGCCCTCACTACCTCTATTAATGTTACTCACATGCTGCCTGCCCTCACTACCTCTAGTAATGTTACTCACATGCTGCCTGCCCTCACTACCTCTATTAATGTTACTCACATGCTGCCCGTACCACCCTCACTACCTCTATTAATGTTACTCACATGCTGCCCATCCTGCCCTCACTACCTCTATTAATGTTACTCACATGCTGCCTGCCCTCACTACCTCTATTAATGTTACTCACATGCTGCCCATCCTCACTACCTCTATTAATGTTACCCACATGCTTCCCATCCTCACTACCTCTATTAATGTTACTCACATGCTGCCCACCATCACTACCTCTATTAATGTTACTCACATGCTGCCTGCCCTCACTACCTCTATTAATGTTACCCACATGCTACCCACCCTCACTACCTCTATTAATGTTACTCACATGCTGCCTGCCCTCACTACCTCTATTAATGTTACTCACATGCTGCCCATCCTCACTACCTCTATTAATGTTACTCACATACTGCCCATCCTCACTACCTCTATTAATGTTACTCACATGCTGCCTGCCCTCACTACCTCTATTAATGTTACTCACATGCTGCCTGCCCTCACTACCTCTATTAATGTTACTCACATGCTGCCTGCCCTCACTACCTCTAGTAATGTTACTCACATGCTGCCTGCCCTCACTACCTCTATTAATGTTACTCACATGCTGCCTGCCCTCACTACTTCTATTAATGTTACTCACATGCTGCCCGTACCACCCTCACTACCTCTATTAATGTTACTCACATGCTGCCCATCCTGCCCTCACTACCTCTATTAATGTTACTCACATGCTGCCTGCCCTCACTACCTCTATTAATGTTACTCACATGCTGCCTGCCCTCACTACCTCTATTATTGTTACCCACATGCTGCCTGCCCTCACTACCTCTATTAATGTTACTCACATGCTGCCCATCCTCACTACCTCTATTACTGTTACTCACATACTGCCCATCCTCACTACCTCTATTAATGTTACTCACATGCTGCCTGCCCTCACTACCTCTATTAATGTTACTCACATGCTGCCTGCCCTCACTACCTCTATTAATGTTACTCACATGCTGCCTGCCCTCACTACCTCTATTAATGTTACTCACATGCTGCCTGCCCTCACTACCTCTATTAATGTTACTCACATGCTGCCTGCCCTCACTACCTCTATTAATGTTACTCACATGCTGCCTGCCCTCACTACCTCTATTAATGTTACTCACATGCTGTCTGCCCTCACTACCTCTAGTAATGTTACTCACATGCTGCCTGCCCTCACTACCTCTATTAATGTTACTCACATGCTGCCCGCCCTCACTACCTCTATTAATGTTACTCACATGCTGCCCATCCTCACTACCTCTATTAATGTTACTCACATGCTGCCCATCCTGCCCTCACTACCTCTAGTAATGTTACTCACATGCTGCCTGCCCTCACTACCTCTATTAATGTTACTCACATGCTGCCCATCCTCACTACCTCTATTAATGTTACTCACATGCTGCCTGCCCTCACTACCTCTATTAATGTTACTCACATGCTGCCTGCCCTCACTACCTCTATTAATGTTACTCACATGCTGCCTGCCCTCACTACCTCTATTAATGTTACTCACATGCTGCCTGCCCTCACTACCTCTAGTAATGTTACTCACATGCTGCCTGCCCTCACTACCTCTATTAATGTTACTCACATGCTGCCCGTACCACCCTCACTACCTCTATTAATGTTACTCACATGCTGCCCATCCTGCCCTCACTACCTCTATTAATGTTACTCACATGCTGCCCGCCCTCACTACCTCTATTAATGTTACTCACATGCTGCCCATCCTCACTATCTCTATTAATGTTACTCACATGCTGCCCATCCTCACTACCTCTATTACTGTTACTCACATGCTGCCTGCCCTCACTACCTCTATTAATGTTACTCACATGCTGCCCATCCTGCCCTCACTACCTCTATTAATGTTACTCACATGCTGCCCGCCCTCACTACCTCTATTAATGTTACTCACATGCTGCCCATCCTCACTACCTCTATTAATGTTACTCACATGCTGCTGTCCTGCCTTCAGAAGATAAGTGATACGGTTTTATGAAGGCCTAATGAAGCGTTGACTAACTTTCGGCTAGATTACGAGTTTTGCAGTAACAGGGGTGCGGTGCTAACTTGCACTTTATTCTCACCGCTCATTTACCTGCAGCTCTGGTATTACGGGTTTTTATCAACCCGGCGTTAGCAGGCAAGAAGTGAGCGTAGAGCAAAATTGAGCTCCACACTGCACTCCAATACCAGCGCTGCTTAAGTGAGCTGGTTATACGTGCTCGTGCACGATTTCCCCATAGACATCAGTGGGGAGAGCCGGCTGAGAAAAAGTCTAACACCTGCAAAAAAGCAGCGTTTAGCTCAGTAACGCAGCCCCATTGATTCCTATGGGGAAAACACATTTTATGTTTACACCGAACACCCTAACATGAACCCCAAGTCTAAACACCCCTAATCTTAAACTTATTAACCCCTAATCTGCCGCCCCGTCATCGCCAACACCTACATTATATTTATTAACCCCTAATCTGCCGCTCCGGACATTGCCTCCACCTACATTATACTTATTAACCCCTAATATGCTGCCCCCAACATCGCCGACACCTACATTATATTTATTAACCCCTAATCTGCTGCCCCCAATGTCACGCCACTATTCTAAATTTATTAACCCCTAAACCTAAGTCTAACCCTAACCCCCCCTAACTTAAATATAATTTAAATAAATCTAAATAAAATTAATATCATTAACTAAATTATTCCTATTTCAAACTAAATACTTAACTGTAAAATAAACCCTAAGCTAGCTACAATATAACTAATAGTTACATTGTATCTAGCTTAGGGTTTATTTTTGTTTTACAGGCAAGTTTGTATTTATTTTAACTAGGTAGCAAAGTTACTAAATAGTTATTAACTATTTACTAACTACCTAGCTAAAATAAATACAAATTTACCTGTAAAATAAAACCTAACCTAAGCTACACTAACACCTAACAGTACACTACACTACAATTAAATAAATTACCTAAATGAAATACAATTAAATAAATCAAATACAATTAGCTAAATTACAAAAAAAACCCCACTAAATTAGACAAAATAAAAAACAAATTACAAGATCTTTAAACTAATTACACCTAATCTAATAGCCCTATAAAAATAAAAAAGCCCACCCAAAATAAAAAAAACCCTAGCCTAAACTAAACTACCAATAGCACTTAAAAAGGCCTTTTGCGGGGCATTGCCCCAAGAAATCACCTCTTTTACCTGTAAAAAAAAAATACACACAACCCCCCCCAACAGTAAAACCCACCACCCACACAACCAAATCTCCAAATAAAACCCTAAATAAAAAAACCTAAGCTCCCCATTGCCCTGAAAAGGGCATTTGGATGGGCATTGCCCTTAAAAGGGCATTTAGCTCTATTGCGGCCCAAAGCCCTAGCCTAAAAATAAAACCCACCCAATACACCCTTAAAAAATGCTAACACTAACCCCCGAAGATCCACTTACCGGGAGAAGTCTTCAGCCAAGTGGCAAGATGTCCTCAACGAAGACGGCAGAAGTGGTCCTCCAGACGTGCAGAAGTGGTCCTCCAGACGGGCAGAAGTCTTCATCCAGGCGGCATCTTCTATCTTCATCCTTCCGACGCGGAGCGGGTCCATCTTCAAGACATCCGGTGCGGAGCATCCTCTTCCAATGACGATTACCCGACGAATGAAGGTACCTTTAAGTGACGTCATCCAAGATGGCGTCCCTAGATTCTATCAGCCAATCGGAATTAAGGTTGAAAAAATCCTATGGGCTGATGCAATCAGCCAATAGGATTGAACTTCAATCCTATTGGCTGATCAAATCAGCCAATAGGATTGAGCTTGCATTCTATTGGCTGCTCCAATCAGCCATTAGAATGCAAGCTAAATCCTAATGGCTGATTGCATCAGCCAATAGGATTTTTTCAACCTTAATTCCGATTGGCTGATAGAATTCTATCAGCCAATCGGAATCTAAAGGACACCATTTTTTGCGCTTGGCCGGTTTTCGCTCTCGTGCTAACTTTTTATTTTCAAATTATAATACGAGCGCAACCAGACGATAGCAAGAAGCCTCCATGTAGATAAGGTAATGCGGTAACACTAAATTATGCTCCACTCGTAATATAGCCCTAAATGTGCTAAATAGTTAAAGGGACACTGTACCCAAAATTTTTCTTTTGTGATTCAGATTGAGCATGAAATTTTAAGCAACTTTCTAATTTACTCCTATTATCAATTTTTCTTCGTTCTCTTGCTATCATTATTTGAAAAAGAAGGCATCTAAGTTTTTTTTTGGTTTCAGTACTCTGGACAGCACTTTTTTATTGGTGGATGAATTTATCCACCAATCAGCAAGGACAACCCAGGTTGTTCACCAAAAATGGGCCGGCATCTAAACTTACATTCTTGCATTTCAAATAAAGATACCAAGAGAATGAAGAAAATTTGAAAATAGGAGTAAATTAGAAAGTTGCTTAAAATTTCATGCTCAATCTGAATCACGAAAGAAAATTTTTGGGTACAGTGTCCCTTTAAGTGGTGCAGCATTTACTGGTCTGTGTGTCTTTACCTGCAGTAACACAATTGCACAACCAGCCTCCTAGCACCCATCAGGATTCTGGTACCAATTCATTAGCTGTAAATCTGCACATGGTTATTCATCCCATGAATTATACACTAGAGAATAACATGTATGTGCTAACATGATGCAAGATAACATGCACAAATATCTGCTCTCCCCTTTACTACATTATCCTATAAAGTTAATTCATGAGCCGAAGCAAAAAATCTAAGAAGGATAATATAGGTACATTAAAATGCGTGGAGGGTAGCATGATAAATAATGACAGGGAGAAGGCTGAGGTACTAAACCAGTTTTATTCATCAGTATACACAAGAGAGGAACCATTGGATGATACTTTGGAACAAAATAGAACATGCCAGTCCATACCACTAACTGGGTTATGTTTAGAGGATATCAAGAAAAAACTGGATAATATTAAGGTAAATAAAACTCCAGGCCCAGATGGAATACACCCAAGGGTGTTAAGGGAACTTAGCACTATATTAGCCAAACCTCTACTCTTAATTTTTCAAGACTCATTATCCTCAGGCATGGTACCCCAGGATTGGCGTAAAGCTGATGTGGTGCCACTCTTCAAAAATGGGAAGCAGGGATGATCCAGGAAGCTATAGACCAGTTAGTCTGACATCAATAGTGGGGAAGATATTTGAAGGGATTATAAGGGATTATATTGATGAGCATATTCATGTAAACAAGATTATGAGTTCTAATCAGCATGGTTTTAGGAGAAATAGATCATGTCAAACTAATCTAATTAGATTCTACGAGGAAGTAAGTAAAAATAAAGATAAAGGGGAATCAGTTTATGTGATATACTTAGATTTTGCAAAGGCATTTGATACAGTGCCACATGAGAGATTAATGCACAAAATTAAGGGACTGGGCATAGCTGAAAATGTTAGCTCATGGATAAATAACTGGATAAAAGATAGGGATCAACGAGTAGTAGTAAATGGATCATACTCACATTGGACAAAGGTAAATCAGTGGAGTCCCCCAGGGATCAGTACTGGGCCCCGTTCTTTTTAATATTTTTATAAATGACTTGGAGCAAGAATTAAATAGCGACATCTCTATTTTTGCAGATGATACCAAGTTAAGTAAGGTCATTAGGTCAGAGCAGGATGAACTTTCATTACAAAGAAGTTTGGGCAAGTAAATGGAAAATGAGATTTAATACGGAAAAATGCAAGGTTCTACATTTTGGAAGTAAAAATAAGCAGGCAACTTATTTTTTAAATGGGACAAGACTTAGCCAAACAGAGGAGGAAAGGGATTTGGGAGTAGTAATAGATAACAAGTTAAAGATGGGTGCACAATGCAGGGCAGCGGCTTCAAAGGCTAATAAGATACTAGCATGTATTAAAAGAGGCATTGATTCAACGGAGGAAAGCCTAATTCTGTCACTATATAAAGCCCTGGTAAGAGCTCACCTTGAGTATGGAGTGCAGTTCTGGGGATCGATCGCAAAAAAAGATATTGCAGAACTAAAAAAAGTTCAGAGAAGGGCCACAAAGCTAATAAGGGGATTGGAGAAATTAACCTATGAGGAGAGGCTAGCCAAACTGAGTCCGTTTTCTTTAGAAAAAAGGCGCTTGAGAGGTGACATGATTACTTTATAAAAATATATTCAAGGCCCATATTCAGAGATGGCAGAAGCTCTGTTTATTCCTAGAAAATTGTTTCTGACAAGAGGTCACAATTTAAGGTTGGAGGAAAGGAGATTTAATCTCCTACAACGGAAACGTTTTTTCACTGTAAGAGCAATAAAATTGTGGAAATCATTACCAAAGGAGGTAGTGAATGCCAATACCCTAGATACATTTAAAAATAGTCTGGATACATTTCTGTATATAAACAAAATTCATGTATATGATTGCTAGTATTAAATGAGTCACCTTTTAGTGGGGTTATTTAAGCTTAACTGGAACTTTTTGTAAGTATTTTTGATTTGTATAGGTTGAACTCAATGGACTTCAGTCTTTTTTCAACCTTATCTACTATGTATGCTACTATGTATGAAGGGAATGCAGCTTTAGTTACCCACAGGTCATCCCTACTCACCTGTGAGATGTGGCAGTTAAGGGTGTTATTTTCAATCACTATGATCTGGGGTTTTTAATCAAATACACACAGATCTCTCTCCTGGCACCAGTCAGTAATAGTGATAATTACCCATGGTGCCATCCTGGCACCACCTCCCCTTATAAGGCAGCTGGGTCTCTGGATCAGATGCTTGTACATTTAATCCCCACCTACCGCAAAGCCAGGTTGTTCTCAGCTGCAGGCAGATTTACAGTGCTGGAGCCACTTGGCATGGGATAATATTAAGCTCCCTGACTTTACGGCTGCTCACTTGTGCATGCCACCACTATGCCAAAAACAGCAGCGTTCTCCCCAGGATCTATTCAGTGTAAATACTTTATTGACCACCCTGCTAAGGTTTGCTCATATATTACATTATTTATGTTTGTTACATAAATTGCCATTAAATCAGTGTATGGTAAAAATGCAATTCATTGCATGGGCCCTGCAGTAGGAACTTGCACTCACATACAGTACCAGGTACATGAGACTGTAGGTAGTGCTGCCTGTAGTGATCACATACAGTAAGTACCAGGTACATGAGATTGTAGGTAGTGCTGCCTGTAGTGCTCACATACAGTAAGTACCAGGTACATGAGACTGTAGGTAGTGCTATCTGTAGTGCTCACATACAGTAAGTACCAGGTACATGAGGCTGTAGGTAGTGCTGGCTGTAGTGCTTACATACAGTAAGTACCAGGTACATGAGACTGTAGGTAGTGCTGCCTGTAGTGATCAAATACAGTAAGTACCAGGTACATGAGATTGTAGGTAGTGCTGCCTGTAGTGCTCACATACAGTAAGTACCAGGTACATGAGACTGTAGGTAGTTCTATCTGTAGTGCTCACATACAGTAAGTACCAGGTACATGAGGCTGTAGGTAGTGCTGGCTGTAGTGATCACATACAGTAAGTACCATGTACATGAGACTGTAGGTAGTGCTGCCTGTAGTGATCACATACAGTAAGTACCAGGTACATGAGACTGTAGGTAGTGCTGCCTGTAGTGTTCACATACAGTAAGTACCAGGTACATGAGACTGTAAGGTAGTGCTGTCTTGTAGTGATCACATACAGTAAGTACCAGGTACATGAGGCTGTAGGTAGTGCTGGCTGTAGTGATCACATACACTAAGTACCAGGTACATGAGACTGTAGGTAGTTTTGTCTTGTAGTGATCACATACAGTAAGTACCAGGTACAGGAGGCTGTAGGTAGTGCTGTCTGTAGTGATCACATACATTAAGTACCAGGTACATGAGATTGTAGGTAGTGCTGCCTGTAGTGCTCACATACAGTAAGTACCAGGTACAGGAGTCGGTAGGTAGTGCTGTCTGTAGTGATCACATACAGTAAGTACCAGGTACATGAGACTGTAGGTTGTGCTGTCTGCAGTGCTCACATACAGTAAGTACCAGGTACATGAGGCTGTAGGTAGTGCTGCCTGTAGTGCTCACATACACTAAGTACCAGGTACAGGAGGCTGTAGGTAGTGCTGCCTGTAGTGCTCACATACAGTAAGTACCAGGTACATGAGGCTGTAGGTAGTGCTGCCTGTAGTGATCACATACACTAAGTACCAGGTACATGAGACTGTAGGTAGTGCTGCCTGTAGTGGTCACATACAGTAAGTACCAGGTACAGGAGACTGTAGGTAGTGCTGCCTGTAGTGATCACATACACTAAGTACCAGGTACATAAGACTGTAGGTAGTGCTGTCTGTAGTGATCACATACAGTAAGTACCAGGTACATGAGACTGTAGGTAGTGCTGCCTGTAGTGATCACATACAGTAAGTACCAGGTACATGAGACTGTAGGTAGTGCTGCCTGTAGTGATCACATACAGTAAGTACCAGGTACATGAGACTGTAGGTAGTGCTGCCTGTAGTGATCACATACAGTAAGTACCAGGTACAGGAGTACCAGTAGGTAGTGCTGCTTTGTACAGCCACTTATCACATGTGATGAGACATGTCAGGTTACACCCGCCCAGCTGTCTGCACATTCCTCTGTCCCACACCCTGAGTGACATTTCGTTCTATTATATAGTCACCATTTCAACCTCATCACCTTCCAGTATAATACATTACAGGATCCTCCTTCAGGAAAAAAACAGGCAAGGCCTTGACAGGGCTGGTCAGCACCAGAGGACAGTTAGGAGTGCCATAACATGACACCAGTCTCTGAATAACCCTTTCACTGCTGCTGGGTCTTCATTAAATCTGGGGCGGGGATGGGGGGTACTCAGTCTCTTACCTGGGTCTATATTGGGTGTTCTGCCTCATTATTCCGGGGAAGACTGCAGATGTGGTAGAAACGTTACGTGAGCAGCAGGTGGGTTTGATGTCCCATCAGAAGGAGCGTGTAATGATGTACACAGTGATCCTGCCCTTCCCTGCTACCTGCACATACGCCAGCTGAGCTCTCTCTTGTTTTTTTCTTGCTTCACCTGGGAATTTGTCTTTATACGGGAGATGCACATGCTCAGCTGTTGTAACTACCCCCAGGGGCATCTGCCCATATCTCATTTTAACACAAACCCTGCACAACATTCCCAGATGCTGATGATCACATTGCATTTAGCTAATATATCTAAATATGTATATGCTTAGAAATTAGGGATTCTCTCTAAAAACGATGAGTGCAGCTAAATACATTGTCTGTGCAGTCACTGTGAGTCTAAGGGCTAGATTTATTAAATATCCAACCCCAGGTCTATGGGTCACTGCCTCCCCCTGCTGACTAAACTGTGCACCACACCCATCTGTATAGAATGCAGTGTCCAAGCTAGGTACATCTATTTATAATAGTATAATTAAATACACATCCTTTTTTGTAGCATGTGATCTATATCTATCTATCTAGAAAGTATACTCATATACACACACAGATATGTATGGACATAATCTTACATGTATACACACAGATATTAAACACATGTATGTATATCTAAATATCTATATATACAAACACACACACACTCATATATGCAAACAGACAACCAAACACACACACTCATATATGCAAACAAACACACACACACACACACTCATATATGCAAACATACACACACACACTCATATATGCAAACAAACATACACACTCATATATGCAAACATACACACACACACTCATATATACAAACAAACAACTAAATAAACACACACACACTCAAATACGTAAACAAACAAACACACACATACATACATACATATATCCATCAATACCAGAGACAGCACTCGCCGGGCTTATCCCAATGTGAATAATCACCGATTTATGTGTGACGTTTCGGGGTCACCCCCTTTATCAAACATATACAGTTTGTATAAGTTTGATAAAGGGGGTGACCCCGAAACGTCACAAATAAATTGGTGATTATTCACATTGGAAAAAGCCGGTGAGTGCTGTCTCTGGTATTGATGGATATGTGTTTTATGTACTAGCACCCAGGCAAAATACTACACTTTTTAACTACACTTTTTTTAGGGATTAAAGTTGGCGGGTGTTGGGCACCTTTACATTGCAGTCTATGGGAACTGTGTGTTCCTAGTAAATATATACGCTTACATAGCTTATATACGCTTATATACAGTGATATATCAGGTACACTAAAGGGAAATCCGTGTGGCAAACAATTCCTGGCAATAATCTGTAACAAGGTAAGGATAAACTTTCCAATACACAGGTAGAGATAAACTTTCCCAAAATAGTCACAAATCAGTCACTAGTTATGCCAAAGTGGTTACCAGAGTAACAAATTAACTGTAACTTGACAGCGTGTTCAATGCTGTGTCTATGGCTTGGCAGCGTATTCAAAGCTGTATTTGCTGTGTTAGTTTACACATGAGTCGTAACTCAAACAGTTAATAAGGTTGGTGGCCGTCAAAGCTGTTTCTCCTATTACGTTCAGGAGTATATAATGAAACCCAAACGATATCACAAACAGTATAACGAATTCTGTAAATTTCGCCTGCAGGCGTACTCACTTTGATGTAGCAATGGGGGTCAGAAGACTACGGCGGTCCAAGGCACTCTCTTTAATGAGAACTGGAGAATACCTTCTCCAGGGGCCTGTAAAACAGCCGTCACACCGCTCGTCTCGGTTCCTCCTTCCCGCTCCGGGTGAGAGTGTAGTTGGGCAACGTCACTGGTCACATGGCAGATTGCTGGGTTGCCGTATCACTGATACCTGATCATGGATTTCCTTGTAGTTGCTCCAATGGGGATTCAGAGTCGGTCCGGCAAGGGTAAATGCATACAATCTTTGGATTTGGTGAAGGGTAGGCCAATCGTGAGTGTGATTCGGTCTCTCCTGGAAAACTTGTCCCAATGGCTAGATGCTTTCCTACAGCCATTTGTGCTTAAAGGGACACTGAACCCAATTTTTTTCTTTTGTGATTCAGATAGAGCATGCAATTTTAAGCAACTTTCTAATTTACTCCTATTATCAATTTTTCTTCGTTCTCTTGCTATCTTTATTTGAAATAAAAGCCATCTAAGCTTTTTTGGGTTAAGAACTCTGGACAGCACTTTTTGATTGGTGGATGGATTTTTTCCACCAATCAGCAAGGACAACCCAGGTTGTTCACCAAAATGGACCGGCATCTAAACTTAGATTCTTGCATTTCAAATAAAGATACCAAGAGAATAAAGAAAATTTGATAATAGGAGTAAATTAGAAAGTTGCTTAAAAATCCATGCTCTATCTGAATCACAAAAGAAAAATTTTGGGTTCAGTGTCCCTTTAAGCTGCCAAGCCACCTTAAAGGGGCAGTATACACTCATTTTCATATAATAAATACTACTATAAAGAATAATATGCATAGATATTGATATAAAACTGTTTAAAAACTTACTTAGAAGCTCTCAGTTTATCTCTGTTGAAAAGGTAGCTGGAAAGCCCACTGCAATTGGGAAATAAGACACTGATCCCTCCACTTTCTTTTGCATATGAAAATACCCTTTACACAAACAGGAGCAAGCTGGAGAAGGTAGCTGACGGTATTCTCATATAACTTTGGGGCTTGGTTAGGAGTCAGAAAATTAGAGCAATATTATTATTTTTTTTAAAAATACTTTATGGGCTATATAAATAGATCATCTGCAAAACATTTACGCAAAGAAAAAAATGAGTGTATAATGTCCCTTTAAAGGACACTACACATAATTTGAAAATCATAGAAGATATCACCTGGAGTTGTGACTATAATTGAGTCACTATTGATGTGGTGTCCTTTTACTCCACTATCCCACATCTTCAAGGGATATGAGCTATAGTTGTTTTTTTTGAGTGACTCATTTTCACAGTCATTCCAAGATTTTGTATTACAGGTCACCAGATTTTTGTTAACACACAATTATTTTGAATTTGGAGGTGATTTTTGTTCCTCCAAAAAACATATGACAGCCAACCTATATTTAGGTTGGTGGGAGCTGTCCCATGTTTTCGCACAGGATAATCCCTTCAAAAACAACATCATCATCTATAAACGTTTTATAGATGATTTGATACTGGTATGGACAGGTGGGCAAGACAGAGTCAAGGATTTTTGTGAACTGGATAAACATGAATGATTTAAATTTGGCCTTTACTTTTGAGATCCAAACCCATGAAATTAACTTTTTGGACATTACCATTAGGGGCATGCAGGATGGCGGCATTAGCACTAATAGCTATAGAATGCCAATATCAGGCAATACACTCTTGCATGGAAAGAGTTGTCACCCTCCACATGTCCCATATGCAATTGTCAAAGGTCAATTTATACGCTTGAAAAGAAATTGCTCTGACTATACCTCTTATGAAATGATAACAAAGGTACTGGAGAACCGTTTAAAGCAAAGGGGATACAAAAATTCTGATATCATTAAAGCTAAATCTGAAGTTGATGAGACCAATAGGGAGTCCTTACTTACCAAAAGAAACAAATCAGTGGAACAACATAAAGGGGTAACTTTTGTTACCTACTACAGTGCTCAATATAAACAAGTCTGCAATATTATGCGCAAACATTTTGGTCTGCTTAAAGCGGACGATCGGTTCATTAATACTGTGGATGGACAACTTAGATGCTCGTATAGGAAAGTGTGTACTATTGGCAACACTTTGTCACCCTCCCAGCTGAGAGCTACACCCAGAGGGTGTAATGCTCGTGGGATACTCCTCTATCAGACCGAACTCGGCCAGTAGTCTTGTTATCCCGGCGTTGATCCGGAATGATAGGGAATATCCCAGAGCAGATTAGGTTTGCAAGATGAGATAAATGGCACTCACCGCAGGCAGGACAGTCTTTGTTGGCAACAGGCAGGAAACCAGAGACAAACCACTAGGGTGGTCAGGCAGGCAGGGTTCTGCAACAGTAAGGCAGTCCAGGGGTAAACCACTAGGATGATGAGGCAGACAGGGTTCTGCAACAGTAAGGTAGTCCAGGGGTAAAGCACTAGGATTGTCAGGCAGGTAGGGTTCGGCAACAGTAAGGTAGTCTAGGGGTAAACCACTAGGATGGTCAGGCAGGCAGGGTTCGGCAACAGTAAGGTAGTCCAGGGGTAAACCACTAGGATGGGCAGGCAGGCAGGGTTTGGCAACAGTGAGGCAAATCCAGGGCAGATAGGGGTTAAGAGGTAGAGTGGTCAGACAAGCAGAGTTCAGCAGCAGTATCAATCCAGCAGTTAAAGGTTAAAGAGGCAGAGTGGTCAGACAAGCAGAGGTGAGCAACAAAGTAACAATCCAGCATACAAATCAATAACACCCAGGAGAACAGTAAGTAACACCTATACTTGGGCAGTGATAGGTAGGACTGACGTTACTTACATAGGTGCAGGATTCGTGCCACAGGAGATCCATACCGGCTTCTGCAGGAGGAAGCGTGCAGCGATTACGTCACTGCCGCACACAGAGAGGAGCCGACTCCCCCCTAGGCAACGAGCAGACAGCAGGCGCCGCGTCCATAACAACAGCTAGAGCGGCGCGGCGCAACAGAGGGACCAGTTCATGGCTCACTCATAGGGGTATGTTTAAGTGTGGCCACAACAAATGCAAACCATGCGAATATGTAGAGGTTTCATCCACCTTTACCTCAGCAATGACTAATGTCACATATGCTTGCCTGATATCACTGTCCCTTTAAGACTGCCTTCTCTGCTACTGACAATCATGCTGGTTTGGGCAGTATCTGCATTCAACTTACTTGCCAAATTAATTGATCATTCATGCACCTGATTCCGTCAGTCTCTTTTAAAGTCTTCTCAGGCCTAATGTGCATTGCATTATCTTTAAAGTTGTGTTCCAGAACAACAGGGGTCTGTGACTGTTACTGCATGGATTTTACCAGCATATTCAAGCTACAGCCTTTCCTTTTAGCTATGCTTAAAATCATCTAATTGCAAGTATCCATATAACACCATTTTGTTTCCTGAACACTGCTACTTAAACTTTATTCTAAATTACAAGTAAGCATTTGGTTATAATCACTCTCTAATTACTACAACATAATCTTACTCAGAACTTTATAACTATTCTCTGCTACAAATTGTCATAGCTGGAATATCCTCCTCCATATATTCAGAACTCTGCATCTATTTGTTCAGTTAAAAGCTTTCATGTGATTCTCCATTATATGCACAAACAGTATTTAATGCCTTAAACTTGCAACTTGTCTATCACCTGTGCTGTTCTGCTTATTACTGTCATACAGCTCTATATAATATTATGTACTGTGAACCTGCAACAAACCTTAGTTTGCATCTATGAGTCAATATTCTATCAGTTTACTCTAAAGCCTGAACATCCTATATTGCTATATTTTTATCTCATGAATCCTGCAGCTACTCCTATTAACTATAAGTCACAGTGAAGCCAGAAAATATTGTATACATATGTTGCACTCTCCATGAATTCTGCAATAACTTCTTGCAACTATGAATCACAGAATATCATCTATCCACGTCCAGGATACTCTTCCCCGGGTCAGGGGTCGGTGTCTCAAAATCCCTACCACTGCCCCGAGGGTCTGTGTCCTGAGCGCATGTACACCGGAACATGACACATAGAGAGATGTCTTAACTGTTCCTCTTGCTTTGTCATCTACATGATTCAATGTATTCAGTGTAATGTCCAGTATATTGGACTCACTACAAGGGACATCAGATCCCGTATTCGTGAACACTTTAGTTCCATAAATACAGCAAAGGCCCCTACACCAATTGTACAACACTTCTCTGTCAAACATAACAAAAACCTGTCAACCTTTAGATGGAAGGCCATCGAACAGGTAGTAGCTCCAAAGAGAGGAGGAGACAAAGAAAAATGATTGTATAAACGGGAGATGTTCTGGATCTTCAATCTAGAACCAGGTATCCAGGGGGCCTCAATTCCCAATATGATTTGATCAACTACTGGGAATAGGTATAATTACACATTCTTGCAAATAAGGGTAACAATTTACTGTGCTCGAAGAAATACCACACTTAAAACCAGCAGCTAAGGGAAATTTCCCTCTATTCCCCAAGGTACAAAGTATTTAAACAGTGGATTTAGTGCAAAAAGAGCAACGCGTTTCGGCAGAGTGCCTTTCTCAAGCTTGAGAATGGCACTCTGCCGAAACGCTTTGCTCTTTTTTTCTCTAACCGGCTTCCGTAGCCACAAAGACTGAGTCTAACAAGATACATCTGAGTTCCAAGTGCAGAACAGTGTAAGCCGCTACATAGTAGCGATTCAAGTTTGAAAGACTGTGCGCCTGAACGGCCACCCACGTTTCCCATCCAGGTCACAGTTTCAACGTGCAGCTGGAGCTTCCTACAAAAGATCCTTACAGACTGAATCAGAGGTCGACACGTTACACAGTAACAACATACTTTCAGAGGATCGATTATAAGCAGAATAACCGGCATGAGGATACGAGACACCATTCCGGTGTAAGTAAGCATTTATACCTTTTATTTCAACTTTTATACTTGGTGACAAGGATTTCCTGTCTCATTTCAGGAACCCTAGAATACCTGTGCAGTTTTTTACGATTCCAGCTGCTCCAAATAATCCACCAAACTCACATCTCCAGCAATTAACTATATCGAACTTACTGTTTACAGAGGACTTTTCTTTTACATATAGCTTTTTTAGCTGATTTCACACGATTGCTTTTATATGATTGTTTTATATGATTGTTTATATATTGTTCAAGTAAAACTTATATGAAATTTTGTGCACATTATGATGTTTTTATATATAATTTTTTATTAAATACATTAGAATAAGCCGGATACTATTCTTATTAAGCTCTTCAAAGAGCGCCGTAGCTACATATTTAGTGCAACTTTGAATGCACTAAATCCACTGTTTAAATAATTACACATTCTACCTTACTCTCTTGCCATATACATATATGAAGTTTGTTCACTATTCCTAGAGCCAGGGTATATTTGGCTCTCATATAGTTGTATATACATATGCATATGTGTGGGTTTATACACTTCCATAAATTTGGACATGTATGTCCACCTCCTGTTAATTCGTGTGTATTACTATATATATGCATATTTGTGTATTTACCTTTATCTATTTGGGAGATAAAAGTCCCTATCACCCCCACGCTGTCCCCCATTGTTCATTAGTCCAACTAATGTATTGTCACATATACATTTGCATCTGTTAAAATACACAAGCCCTAGGTTGAGCTAGATGTTAAATGGTAAAGGTTAGACCAAGCGCCCCGGAAGTAACCTCTAGCTTTGTACAGAGGCCTCCTAGCCGGCCAAATGAAGAATAGAAGTAATGGTGTGGTGTGCAAAGCGCCTAAACAGAAGGCTGAGGTTACTGTAGATAATGAAGGTTCCTGATAATAAAAGGCCTTTTTCAAGACAAAAAAAAGCCTTTTATAGGCCAAAACGCATGGACACAGCTGGTAAGCACAATTCCACTATTATCCATTATATTTGTACAATCTACATTATTGTTTTTCATTTTTATAGGGATACTTAGAATCATATAGGAAGATATAAAGAACATCTAGGATCTTATTTGAGGACCTCTCCCATCAAATAAATACTCAGAGTTTGTCACTTCATACAATTGTTTTCACTATCTTTTCAACATTTTTTTAATTTTTATTTTTTCACATCTTTGTCGTTTTTTAATTTTTAATTTTTTCACCTCACTGTGTACACACACTGGAATGTTTGTATTTTTTCCTGCATTTTTCTACAGTTTTGCACAGACTTTGTTCTACACAGAATTGGAAATGTTGGCCTTCTGTTAAGGCAATTTGCACACCACACCAATACTTCTGTTGAGCTAGATGTTCCCAGTTTATGTATTTATTGTTTATGCATGTACTGTACAGGTATTATTCACACATAAGCCATTTTTTTCTGTACAGTTTTCTTTTTCTTTTTGTATTTATATGTTTAGCAGATATTAACTTATGTAGATAATCCACTAAGTGTATTGGGTGACTTGATTCTTCAATTGGTGTTTTCTGCAGAGGAATATGTATAGTATTTATATGTCCATTTACTAAAACTCACAGCTATGAATGTTTACATTAAGCTATGAATAAGGCTAAGCAGAAACGCGTAAGCTTGTATATTAGGCGCTTTTATCACCTGTCCATGTTGATAGTGCTTTTAACTTTTTTACGTGTGCACGTTGGGTTGCACTGCTAACGGCACCCCGGCCAGGGACTCCTCTGGTCTTCATCTCCTATTTCCCACTTTCTCTGTCCCACAATGGCTGCCAATGCTTGGGTGCATGTGCATCTGTGTCTCTATTAAAAACACAGTGTGTGCATGAATACTACAATGTGTCATGATGAAGAAGCCATCCTTCAAGACTCCTCTTCTGCTGACATCACTAAGGCACCAAATGCTATAAATTCAAACAGGTTCAGTGACACAGAGCTCAGTTATTGCATGGTCTTCTGTGTTTCCTTGTGTTCTGTTGCTATTTCCCTATTGATTCTCTTGCTCTGATCTGATACCTGGCTTTGTTATCTGACCTTGTGCCGCCTGCCCTGACTTTTGGCCTGTCTCCAGAAGGTTTTTATTCATCTCAGTCTCCTTGGTTAGAAGTGCCACTGTACGGGCAAGTATTTCCTGCATCTGGGCTCTGACTACCTGATATTTAATTAAAAATGGAGCCGTAAACTACCAAAGTTGCCGACAAAACAAGATTGCACCTTTTGTGACAACATTTTTATAGGGGATGCACCTCCATGCACACTAAGCTCATACTTGTTCACAAGAGTGCCTTTAAAAAATGCTTGCACCTCCATCATGGAACCTGTAAACTAACACAACAGAATTTGACGGCAGGATTTCATTCCCATCAAAAAACATGTCTCTGACTCCGCAGGACACAACTCTTAAAAGCCCTTTATCATCTATTTTGAGCTGCGTTTCTTGGCTGCTCATACAGCTTTTTCTTCAAAAAGTTAAGCGGACATTAAACCCTGTGAGATTGTTACTTTATCAGCTCATTTATAACTGTCCGTAACTGGCCTCAGCAGAGGAGATTAGATAAAATAAGAGGCTTTTAAACCTAGGGAAAGTTAGGTAACACTATGGCAGCGTCCATTAGTGTACAGAAAAAAAACCTTTATTTCTTCCATATATAATCAACTAATATAGCACCTGACCACAATCTGTAATCGGATCATTATTAGAGTGTTAATGGCCGCAGCTGAACCCTGTTCTACTATGACGCAATCACAAACATCAATTTTCACTGTTTATCAACAGTTGTGAAATATGTCCCTAATCTTAACATGTGCCAGTCCTGTTTAACTGATTTACAATCCAAAATTCTCATTATATAACATGTGCCAGTCCTGTTTAACTGATCACAATTCAATCAGGGAAATCAATAAATAAAACACACATGCTTACCACTGATAATGCTTGTTTACACACAGAGTATCTCTATGGTGTTAAAACACAACAGGTTCATTGCACTTTTCACCTATTGGGGTCACTTCACAATATTTAAGGGCTAAATTAATATACCAATGCTCCAGCCTGTGATGTAATCTCTAGACCACAGAAATCAACATTTTCTTTGTCGTTAATCGTGCACATTTGGTTTCTGAATGTCTAAACTGGGAAATTAAAGGGACATGAAACCCAAATTTTTTCTTTTGTGATTTAGAAAGAGTATGCAATTTTAAACAACTTTCTAATATACTTCTATTATCTAATTTGCTTAATTCTCTTGACATACTTTGCTGAAAAGCATATCTAGATAGGCTCAGTAGCTTCTGATTGGTTGCTGCACATAGATGCCTCGTGTGATTGGCTTCCCCATGTGCATTGCTATTTCTTCAATAAAGGATATCTAAAGAATGAAGCAAATTAGATAATAGAAGTAAATTGGAATGTTGTTTAAAATTGTATTCTCTACTTGAATCATGAAATATTTTTTTTTTGGTTTAGTGTCCCTTTAATGCATCAGATGATGGTTTCCTGTTTTTAGGAGGTAACAGTTTCATGCTTCTTGGTATTTTACACAAAAGAATTTTAGGATTGTTAATGCTGGAAACACAAAGTGACAATATTGGACGAGGTTCAGAAATCGTTATCTACTGAAAGCAACCGCGGGATTAACACCATCATTCCATCTGCATCTTATTCTCAGGCTAATTTACTGTGAATACATCATTATCTCTAGTATTTACTATTTAATGTCCCTTTGGGTTTACATGTTTATAAACATGACCACTTACTGGTTTATAAGGGACACAAAGCTGCAACAGAAAAGGATTTAAATTGCTACATCACTTGTGCTTGCTTATACATATGTATTTAATGGTATTAAACATAGTCACTGACTGTGTTCAGGGCTGGAGCTGACTGTCAGCCGCTCATTTATGTTCCAGCGGATTGGCCCAGCAGTTGTGCAAAACCAGTAGTGCATTGTAGGATACTCACATTGGCTGTCATCACAAATACTGTATTACTATGTCTCTAGCTCAGCGCTTCTTTGAAAGTCTATGAAAATCATGTGCAAAGAGTCCCTTGAACACTTTTTTTTATATATAGTTTGTGTTTTGTAGATTTCCCTACAGTATCATAAGTTAGTCTGTGGTGCTAATTTAGAGCTGGCTTTTCTAACAAATGGGAATGGCTACAACAAAGAAACAAGAATATAAGTTGGCATACAAGGTATCTGCAAAGCACATATAATGGACTGTAACAGACAACTTTGGGACTGGACCCTGCAATTCTGAGCTCAGGAGGAACCCTGCAGCTGTCCTACCCTGCTAAGCTGCTAAAAAAAAGATGCAGCTCTAGTGTAATAAGGCATGGCACAAGACAACAGAAGAAGGTACAACAAGAACTCAACTGTAGCAGACAGACATCATCACACATTATGGCATTCTGTATATGTAAACACCATACTGGGTGTCTATGGCATAGCTCGTGCTATTGTGCCAAATGGCTCATTTTTAGGTGACTTGCTGCAGACATCATCCCTAGGTTCCCTAATCAGGTCATGTACATTTAATCATCATCCTGCTTGCCCATGTCTTCTGCAGCATTCCAAGTATTGTATCCTGAATGTCCTCACTCTAAAACTCAACATCACTAAAACCGAGGTCCTGTAAAACCTGCTGTCTAGCATTCACACCTCTCCATTCTTGTTAAGACTTATTAAAACATAATTTATGCTTACCTGATAAATTTATTTCTCTTGTGGTGTATCCAGTCCATGGATCATCCATTACTTGTGGGATATTCTCCTTCCCAACAGGAAGTTGCAAGAGGATCACCCACAGCAGAGCTGCTATATAGCTCCTCCCCTAACTGCCATATCCAGTCATTCGACCGAAACAAGCCGAGAAAGGAGAAACCATAGGGTGCAGTGGTGACTGTAGTTTAAATTAAAATTTAGACCTGCCTTAAAAAGACAGGGCTGGCCGTGGACTGGATACACCACAAGAGAAATAAATTTATCAGGTATGCATAAATTATGTTTTCTCTTGTAAGGTGTATCCAGTCCACGGATCATCCATTACTTGTGGGATACCAATACCAAAGCTAAAGTACACGGATGAAGGGAGGGACAAGGCAGGCTTAAATGGAAGGAACCACTGCCTGTAGAACCTTTCTCCCAAAAATAGCCTCTGAAGAAGCAAAAGTATCAAATTTGTAAAATTTTGAAAAGGTATGAAGCGAAGACCAAGTCGCCGCCTTGCAAATCTGTTCAACAGAAGCCTAATTTAAAGGCCCAGGAGGAAGCCACAGCTCTAGTAGAATGAGCTGTAATCCTTTCAGGGGGCTGCTGTTCAGCAGTCTCATAGGCTAAGCGTATTACGCTCCGAAGCCAAAAAGAAAGAGAGGTTGCCAAAGCTTTTTGACCTCTCCTCTGTCCAGAGTAAACAACAAACAGTGTAGATGTTTGGCGAAAATCTTTAGTAGCTTGTAAGTAAAACTTTAAAGCATGGACCACGTCCAGATTATGTAAAAGGCGTTCCTTCTTTGAAGAAGGATTAGGACACAATGATGGAACAACAATCTCTTGATTGATATTCTTGTTAGAAACTACCTTAGGAAAAAACCCAGGTTTTGTACGCAGAACTACTTTATCTGAATGGAAAATCAGATAAGGAGAATCACATTGTAAGGCAGATAACTCAGAGACTCTCTGAGTCGAGGAAATAGCCATCAAAAACAGAACTTTCCAAGATAAAAGTTTGATATCAATGGAATGAAGGAGTTCAAACGGAACCCCTTGAAGAACTTTAAGAACCAAGTTTAAGCTCCATGGGGGAGCAACAGGTTTAAACACAGGTTTAATTCTAACCAAAGCCTGACAAAAAGCTTGAACGTCTGGAACTTCTGCCAGACGCTTGTGCAAAAGAATAGACAGAGCAGAAATCTGTCCCTTTAAACAACTAGCTGATAATCCTTTTTCCAAACCCTCCTAGGAATCCTAACCTTACTCCATGAGTAATTCTTGGATTCACACCAATAAAGGTATTTACGCCATTTTCCTCTTGCTACCTCCAGCTATGTTGAGAGCTTGCAAGAGAATGACTGGATATGGCAGTTAGGGGAGGAGCTATATAGCAGCTCTGCTGTGGGTGATCCTCTTGCAACTTCCTGTTGGGAAGGAGAATATCCCACAAGTAATGGATGATCCGTGGACTGGATACACCTTACAAGAGAAATTAAAATAACTTCAAACCTTCATACCCTGAGCCTCAGGGGCTCCCTTTTACTCTGCTAGGCCATACCACCCCCCATAACATCCAGTCCTCACCTCATATTTCTCTTCAGACTTCTTAATTATCCCATTTCAAATGGAACAGTTTAAAACATGTTGTACTTGGGACCACTCAATACCAGGGGAAGGAAGAAGTTATATTGCCTATAGTGTATTATATTGCCTATTAGTGTATTCTTTTTTCAGGACATCAGTGTGGGCACTGATAGGCAACTGATAAGTCAGATGGACGAGTGTGGCACAAGCATTTAGAATAGACTGATGTTGTATTATGATGTGTGTGGAACTTGATAATCTGGTCAGCTGATCGTAGCATAATAACCTTAGAAATTATGGAAATTCTGCAGTCACCTGAGAGCTGCTGCTTGTGCTCTCTTCATATTATTAACCTGATCCACGTGACATGAAGAACTTCAAAGGTATAGTGCCTCTCCTTTACTGTAGTGGGTACTAGTGACAGTGATTAGTGTAATGGTGATTAGTGCTAATAGTGAGCATAAATAGTGTAAAGTGAGAGTGAATAGTGCCACAGTGACAATAGCTAATGCAGGTGCACGTTAACAGTACGCAATCAGTACGCTGTTATAGTGTGACGGCATATATGGTGTATATATGTTACTTATCCAGCTGTACAACATCTGTGAGCTAAATTGCACTACCAGCTCCATAAGACCCTATAGGTATCATATCATTGATGCCATAGTCCCCTATACGTATCATCAGCTCCACAAGCCCCTATAGGCAGGGGTGTATTTTGGCCTAGGCAAAGAAGGCACTTGCCTAGGGCAGCAGATTGGAGGGGGGGGCAATACATTTTTGTGTCTATATTTTTAAGAAGCTTGCAGTTATTATAAAAGTATTATACAGGTATAGATTTTGTCCAAGTAGCTTACATTCAAGGGGAGTAAAATAAGCGTGCCCATCAGTTTAGAGGTAACTCGGAAGCTTTCATTTATTAAGCTAGCTATTGCCTTTAGTTCTGTTGCCTTTCAACACTCGGTATTGTATTTGGGGAAGTATTGTTTCAATAAATCTGTCTTTGGAGGGTTTTATGTATACTGCAGCAATAGATAGATGTGTGTATGTGTATATGTTTGTGTGTGTGCACACGTGACCACGTGTATGTGTATAACTATGTGTGTATGTGACAATGTGTGTGTGCTTGTTTATATGTTTGTGTGTGCCTGTGAATGTTTGTATGCAAGAGTTTTGCAAGCACTGGTGAACATTTTACTTCGGAAATACCATAAACAGTAAAATTAAAAAATGAACTATACTCCATGATTACAAAATATTATGGTCAAAAAAGGCCCAAAACCTGGGGAGGGGGGGGGCAGCAGAATTTTAAGTGCCTAGAGCAGCACAAAACCTTAATACGCCACTGCCTATAGGTATTATATGATCAGCACCAGAAGCCCCTACAGGTATCATATCATCATCTCCACATGCCCCTATAGGTATCATATTATTAGCGCCAGAACCCCATTATAGGTATATGATCAGCTTCTTAAGCCCCTATAGGTATACAATGATCAGCTCCATAAGCTCCTATAGATATCCTATGATCAGCTCAAACCCCTATAGGTATCCTATGATCAGCTCCAAAAACCCATATAGGTATCATATGATTGGTGCCAGAAGCCCCTATAGGTATCATAGCATCGGCTCCATAAACCCCTATAGGTATCATATGAACAGCTCCATAAGCCCCTATAGGTATATGACTGGTACCCGAAGCCCTATAGGTATCATATGATCAGCTCCATAAGCCCCTATACAGTGAGGGGAAAATGATTTGATCCCCTGCTGATTTTGTACGTTTTCCCACTGACAAAGAAATGATCAGTCTGTAATTTTAATGATAGGTTTATTTGAACAGTGAGAGACAGAATAACAAATAAATCCAGAAAAACGCATTTCAAAAAAGTTATAAATTGATTTGCATTTTAATGAGTGAAATAAGTATTTGATCCCCTATCAATCAGCACGATTTCTGGCTCCCAGGTGTCTTTTATACAGGTAACGAGCTGGGATTAGGAACACTCTCTTAAAAGGGGTGCTCCTAATCTCAGCTTGTTACCTGTATAAAAGACACCTATCCACAGAAGCAATCAATTAATCAGATTCCAAACTCTCCACCATGACCAAAGAGCTGTCCAAGGATGTCAGAGACAAGATTGTAGACCTACACAAGGCTGGAATGAGCTACAAGACCATCGCCAAGTAGCTTGGTGAGAAGGTGAGAACAGTTGGTGCGATTATTCGCAAATGGAAGAAACACAAAATAACTGTCAATCTCCCTCGGTCTGGGGCTCCATGCAAGATCTCACCTCGTGGAGTTTTAATTATCATGAGAATGGTGAGGAATCAGCCCAGAACTACACAAGAGGATCTTGCCAATGATCTCAAGGCAGCCGGGACCATAATCACCAAGAAAACAATTAGTAACACACTAAAAATGGGGCGTGGATAGGTATTCCAGCATGACAATGACCCGAAACAAACGGCCAAGGCAACAAAGGAGTGGCTCAAGAAGAAGCACATTAAGGTCCTGGAGTGCCTTAGACAGTCTCCAGGCCAAAATCCCATAGAAAATCTGTGGAGGGAGCTATAACTTCAAGTTGCCAAACTTCAGCCTCAAAACCTTAATGACTTGGAGAGGATCTGCAAAGAGGAGTGGGACAAAATCCCTCCTGAGATGTGTGTAAACCTAGTGGCCAACTACAAGAAACGTCTGACCTCTGTGATTGCCAACAAGGGTTTTGCCACCAAGTACTAAGTCATGTTTTGCAAGGGGGTCAAATACTTCTTTGACTCATTAAAATGCAAATTACTTAACTTTTTTGAAATGCGTTTTCCTGGATTTTTTGTTGTTATTCTGTCTCTCACTGTTCAAATAAACCTACCATTAAAATTATAGACTAATCATTTCTTTGTCAGTGGGCAAACGTACAGAATCAGCAGGGGATCAAAAAAAAAATTCCCTCACTGTAGGTATCATGACTGGTGCCAGAAGCCCCTATAAGTATGATATGATCAGCTTCATAAGCCCCTATAGGTATCATATGATCAGCTCCATAAACCCATATAGGTATCATATGATTAGCTCCATAAGCCCCTATTTAGGTATCATATGACTGGTGCCAGAAGTCCCTATAGGTATCATACCATCAGCTCCGTATAACCCTATAGGTATCATATGACTGGTGCCAGAAGCCCCAATATGTATGATATCATCAGCTCCATAACCCCCTATAGGTATATCATCAGCTCCATAAGCCACTATAGGTATCATATGATTGGTGCCAGAAACCAGTAAGGTACAACCAGTATCATGTAGACCAAGGCTAGAGAACATTTTTTAGATTGTGTATCCAAATTAGCTATATTATTCTAAACAATTTCTCACACGTACCCACAATACCTCTTTTTTTAAATGGGAAGGGACATTGGAAAGTAAAATCATTTGTTCTTTTAAACCCATATACAGTATATGAAGCACTAGGGCTAGATTACAGTTGGAGCACAAATTTACACTTCTGTAAGCGCGATATTCACACTCAATTTTTTTTTACTGTGCGCCTTAATGTGAGCACATATTACAGGTTGAAAAGTAAAAAGAACGCGACTTTGTAATCGAAAAATCACATTTCTCCATAGACTTTAATGGAGTCACAGCATGCACAACCCTGATAACAACACATATACATTTGTCTTCAAGTGTGTATATATGTTTTGGCATATATACATATACACACAAAACACGGAAGGGGACTACACTCTCATACCGGACCGGGTACACATCCCATGACCCTGCAACATGCTCAACACTGGGTGCTCACGGGCACTCACAGGAAGCTGTGCTGTCCCCAGAGTCACAGGCAGTTAACCCGTTAACCCCAGACAGGTATGGGTGCAAGAACCATAGGGAAAATTACAAAACAAATTAATACAACACACAAAGAAAGTCCAGCATTCACTTACAAGCTCTCGGCTAAGATTTAAAAGCAAAAATGGAAAGGTTAGTTACCGCATTTGGCCAAATGGGACAAGCCCAGGTACCACATCAAGGTCCTTTCCTATACCTGGGACCCTAAAACAGCCACACAATGCAAGCTCTCAAATCCAAACAAACTGGGAACAAGGGAAGGGTGAACAGGCTTATAGTCCTCTTCTGTGTTTTGTATATGTCTAGGGTGATTACATAAGCCTGTGCACCCTTCCCTTGTTCCCAGTTTGTTAGGAATTGAGAGCTTGCATTGTGTGGCTGTTTTAGGGTCCCACGTATTGGAAAAGACCTTGATGTGGTACCTGGGCTTGTCCCATTTGGCCTAATGCGGTAACTAACCTTTCCATTTTTGCTTTTAAATCTTAGCTGAGAGCTTGTGAGTGCTGGACTTTCTCTGTGTGTTGTATTAATTTGTTTTGTAATTTTCCCTATGGTTCTTGCACCCAGACCTGTCTGGGGTTAACTGCCTGTGACTCTGGGGACAGCACAGCTTCCTGTGAGTGCCCGTGAGCACCCAGGGCTGAGCATGTTGCAGGGTCATGGGATGTGTACCCGGTCCTGTATGAGAGTGCAGTCCCCTTCTGTGTCTTGTATATGTCTAGGGTGATTACATAAGCATGTGCACCCTTCCCTTGTTCCCAGTTTGTTTGGATTTGAGAGCTTGCATTGTGTGGCTGTTTTAGGGTCCCAGGTATAGGAAAGGACCTTGATGTGGTACCTGGGCTTGTCCCATTTGGCCAAATGCAGTAACTAACCTTTCCATTTATGCTTTTAAATCTTAGCTGAGAGCTTGTAAGTGAGTGCGTATATATATATATATATATATATATATATATATATATATATATATATATATATATATATATATGTGTGTGTGTGTGTGTGTGTGTGTGTGTGTGTGTGTGTGTGTGTATAGGTGGCCCTCGATTTACAACGGTTCAATTTGCACCGTTTCAGAACAACAACCTTTTATTTCAGTCATGTGACTGCTTTTGAAAAGCATTGAGAAACAGTGCATTGATTAAAATAGCCAGTAGGTGGAGCTGTCCACTTGTGTTGCAGCAAAGATATGCAAGCCAAGCAAGCTAAAATGAATCAGTATAACTAGACCTGAGCTATCAAGCAGCTTTCATAGGAACAAGATCTTCCAATCTGGACTGATTTATAGACTGGAATGCATAGAAAGATTTGTTTGCACAAAATGCAAGTAAAGTGTGTGTTGTGTGATTATTTTATTAGGTTTATAATGCTGTTTACCAAATGTTCTTGTTTATGTAACTTAGTTTAATTAGATATTCTGTGTTGTGTGATTATTTTATTAGGTTTATAATGCTCTTTAGCATTTAAAGTCTTCATTTCAAAGCTTTAAAAATAATGTATTAGGTGTTACTTATGACAATTTTGAGGGGCCTGAAACCTAACTCCCTCACGTCCCATTGATTTACATTATAAACTGGGTTTTAATTTACAACGGTTTCGATTTACAACCATTCCTTCTGGAACCTAACCCCGGCGAAAACAGAGGGCTACGCGTGTGTGTGTGTGTGTGTGTGTGTTTGTATATATATATATATATATATCTCATTCATATACATATATATTTACAGACATACAAATATGAACACATTTGTTCCTATGGATACCTATGTAAAAGCACTTTAAGCCCGTTTTCTTTGTAACACCAGACATCTCGTAACTTTGAGCCCTTGGGGCCTAGTTATCAAGCCGTCAACCTCAAATACGCTGGAATTCCGCAGCGTATTTGTGGCGAGGCTGATTCGCCTTAGTTATCAAAGGCTAGAGACGGGCAAAAGTAGAATTTTGTGACGTAAACTTCGATCCGCCGGACTCAGTCCGACACAGATCGATTCTTACGTCACTCCAGATGTGCCGCAAGTGCGGCACAATCTGACTACTTTTGCTAGTTATCAAAAAACTAGCAGGTACGCTCGGCACTTTTCTGGCCCAGCGTACCTGGATTTCAAACCGCCACCCTGGAGGCGGCGGATCACCATAGGAATCAATGGGAGTCTGACCAGATATCCCATTGATTCCTATGGGAGCTGTCTACACCTAACACCCTAACATGTACCCCGAGTCTAAACACTACTAATCTGTCCCCCCTACACCGCCGCAACTAAATAAATGTATTACCCCCTAAACCGCCGCTCCCGGAGCCCACCGCAAGCTACTCTATACATATTAACCCCTAAACCGCCGCTCCTGGAGCCCACCGCAAGCTACTCTATACATATTAACCCCTAAACCGCCGCTCCCTGACCCCGCTGCAACTATAAATGTATTAACCCCTAAACCGCCGCTCCCGGAGCCCACCGCCACCTACATTATACCTAGTAACCCCTATCCTGCCCCCCCTATACCGCCGCCCTCTATAATAAAGTTATTAACCCCTATCCTGCCGATCCCGCACCTTGCCGCAACTAAATAGTTTAACCCCTAAACCGCCGCTCCCGGACCCTGCCGCAACCTATATTAATTTTATTAACCCCTAATCTGCCCCCCCTACACCGTCGCCACCTATAATACATTTATTAACCCCTATCCTGCCCCCCACTACACCGCCGCCACTGTAATACATTTATTAACCCCTAAACCTAAGTCTAACACTAACCCTAACACCCCCCTAACTTAAATATTAATTAAATAAATCTAAATAATATTTCTATTATGAACTAAATTAATCCTATTTAAAACTAAATACTTACCTTTAAAATAAACCCTAATATAGCTACAATATAAATAATAATTATATTGTAGCTATCTTAGGGTTTATTTTTATTTTACAGGTAACTTTCAATTTATTTTAACTAGGTACAATAGCTATTAAATAGTTATTAACTATTTAATAGCTTACCTAGCTAAAATAAACTTAAATTTACCTGTAAAATAAATCCTAACCTAAGTTACAATTACACCTAACACTACACTTTAATAAATTATTCCTATTTAAAACTAAATACTTACCTGTAAAATAAACCCTAAGATAGCTACAATGTAATTAATAATTACATTGTAGCTATTTTAGGAATTATATTTATTTTACAGGTAACTTTGTATTTATTTTAGCTAGTTAGAATAGTTATTAAATAGTTATTAACTATTTAATAACTACCTAGCTAAAAGAAATACAAAATTACCTGTAAAATAAATCCTAACCTAAGTTACAATTAAACCTAACACTACACTATCATTAAATAAATTAAATAAATTAACTACAAATAACTACAATTAAATACAATTACATAAACTAACTAAAGTACAAAAAAAAAAAAAGCTAAGTTACAAAAAATAAAAAAAATAAGTTACAAACATTTTTAAAATATTACAACAATTTTAAGCTAATTACACCTAATCTAAGCCCTCTAATAAAATAACAAAGCCCCCCAAAATAAAAAAATGCCCTACCCTATTCTAAGTTAAAAAAGTTCAAAGCTCTTTTACCTTACCAGCCCTTAAAAGAGCCTTTTGTGGGGGCATGCCCCAAAGAATTCAGCTCTTTTGCCTGTAAAAAAAAAATACAACCCCCCCCCAACATTAAAACCCACCACCCACATACCCCTAATCTAACCCAAACCCCCCTTAAAATAACCTAACACTAATCCCCTGAAGATCATCCTACCTTTAGTCGTCTTCACTCAGCCGAGCAGCGATGGAACCGAAGAGGAGATCCGGAGCGGCAGAAGTGATCATCCAAGGGGCGCTGAAGAAATCTTCCATCCGATGAAGTGATCTTCCAGTCGGCGCTGAAGAAGTCTTCCATCCGGGCGATGTCATCTTCCAAGAGGCGCTGAAGAAGTCTTCTATCCGGGCGATGTCATCTTCCAAGCGGGGTCTTCAATCTTCATCCCGCCGACGCGAAACATCCTTCTTTCCCGACGGACTACCGACGAATGAAGGCTCCTTTAAGGGACATCATCCAAGATGGCGTCCCTTCAATTCCGATTGTCTGAGAGGATTCTATCAGCCAATCGGAATTAAGGTAGGAAAAATCTGATTGGCTGATTGAATCAGCCAATCAGATTCAAGTTCAATCCGATTGGCTGATCGGAACAGCCAATAGAATGCAAGCTCAATCTGATTGGCTGTTTGGATCAGCCAATCGGATTGAACTTTAATCTGATTGGCTGATTCAATCAGCCAATCAGATTTTTCCTACCTTAATTCCGATTGGCTGATAGAATCCTATCAGCCAATCGGAATTGAAGGGATGCCATCTTGGATGACATCCCTTAAAGGAGCCTTCATTCATCGGTAGTCCTTCGGCAAAGAAGGATGTTCCGCGTCGGCGGGATGAAGATTGAAGACCCCGCTTGGAAGATGACATCGCCCGGATAGAAGACTTCTTCAGCGCCTCTTGGAAGATGACATCGCCCGGATAGAAGACTTCTTCAGCGCCTCTGGGAAGATGACATCGCCCGGATGGAAGACTTCTTCAGCGCCGACTGGAGGATCACTTCATCGGATGGAAGATTTCTTCAGCGCCCCTTGGATGATCACTTCTGCCGCTCCGGATCTCCTCTTCGGTTCCATCGCTGCTCGGCTGAGTGAAGACGACTAAAGGTAGGATGATCTTCAGTGGATTAGTGTTAGGTTATTTTAAGGGGGGTTTGGGTTAGATTAGGGGTATGTGGGTGGTGGGTTTTAATGTTGGGGGGGGTTGTATTTTTCTTTTACAGGCAAAAGAGCTGAATTCTTTAGGGCATGCCCCCACAAAAGGCCCTTTTAAGGGCTGGTAAGGTAAAAGAGCTTTGAAATTTAATTTAGAATAGGGTAGGGCATTTTTTTATTTTGGGGGGCTTTGTTATTTTATTAGGGGGCTTAGATTAGGTGTAATTAGCTTAAAATTGTAATATTTTTTAAAATGTTTGTAACTTTTTTTTTATTTTTTGTAACTTAGCTTTTTTTATTTTTTGTACTTTAGTTAGTTTATGTAATTGTATTTAATTGTAGTTATTTGTAGTTAATTTATTTAATTAATTTACTGATAGTGTAGTGTTAGGTTTAATTGTAACTTAGGTTAGGATTTATTTTACAGGTAAATTTCTCTTTATTTTAGCTAGGTAAGCTATTAAATAGTTAATAACTATTTAATAGCTATTGTACCTAGTTAAAATAAATTGAAAGATGCCTGTAAAATAAAAATAAATCCTAAGATAGCTACAATATAATTATTATTTATATTGTAGCTATATTAGGGTTTATTCTAAAGGTAAGTATTTAGTTTTAAATAGGATTAATTTAGTTCATAATAGAAATATTATTTAGATTTAATTAATATTTAAGTTAGGGGGGTGTTACGGCTAGTGTTAGACTTAGGTTTAGGGGTTAATAATTTTATTACAGTGGCGGCGGTGTAGTGGGGGGCAGGATAGGGGTTAATAAATTTATTATAGGTGGCGACGGTGTAGGGGGGCAGGATAGGGGTTAATAAATTTAATATAGGTTGCGGCAGGGTCAGGGAGCGGCGGTTTAGGGGTTAAACTATTTATTTAGTTGCGGCGAGGTGCGGGATCAGCAGGATAGGGGTTAATAACTTTATTATAGAGGGCGACAGGATAGGGGTTACTAGGTATAATGTAGGTGGCAGCGGTGTCCGGGAGCGGCGGTTTAGGGGTTAATACATTTATAACAGTTGCGGCGGGGTCTACGAGCGGCGTTTAGGGGTTAATACATTTATAAGAGTTGCGGCGGGTTCTAGGAGTGGCGGTTTAGGGGTTAGTAACTTTATTTAGTTGCGGGGGGCTCCGGTATAGGGGGTAGAACAGTATAGTTTAGTGTGGGTGCTTAGTGACAGGCTAGCAAGAAAGCTGTAAAAAAGCCGAAGAGCTGTAAAAAAGCCGAGATCGGATGAGTGATAACTCTCACAGTCCGCTGCTCATCGCCCCGTACTTGGTGCGCGGCTTTTTGACAGCTTTTTTGATAACTTAGGCAAATTTTTGCAGGTCCGCAGCGGCGATGTGAGGCGAGCTTAGGCGGGCGTATTGGGCCGGCGAAGGCAGGAAAAGTAGACACGTTGATAACTAACCCCCCCTTATAACTAATTTTGTGAAATATTTGTTAATACATATTAATATTAGACAGTGCTAATATGAGTGTTACTGTACTGTTACATGTATTTTTGATGTGTTTTCTGACACACGATTGCATTTACTACTGACTTCTTGCCCCAACGCCAGCACACAGAGATTTTTTTTCCTCAAACTGTATTCTAGCCCTAAATGTGATATATAAGATTCATAAGAAAACATCTATTAAGCACAATGAAGACAAGCAGTAGCCCTAATTACCAGCACGTCTGCTGCGTGCGCCCCCTAAACATCGCTCATAACAGAAAAGTAATAATATTACAAAGTATTAGTGCAAGGATACTTACCTATACACAAATATGACGTATAACCAGCAGTGACATTAGCACACAGACACTGCACTATACACTAAAATGACATAGCCAGTAGTGACATTAGCACACAGACACTGCCCTATACACTAACATGACGTATGACCAGCAGTGACATTAGTACAGATACTGCCCTATACACTAACATGACATATAACCAGCAGTGACATTAGTACAGATACTGCCCCATACACTAACATGACATATAACCAGCAGTGACATTAGTACAGATACTGCCCTATACACTAACATGATGTATAACCAGCAGTGGCATTAGTACACAGATACTGACCTATACACTAACATGATGTATAACCAGCAGTGACATTAGTACAGATACTGCCCTATACACTAACAAGACATATAACCAACAGTGACATTAGTACAGATACTGCCCTATACACTATCATGACATATAACCAGCAGTGACATTAGTACAGATACTGCCCTATACACTAACATGACATATAACCAGCAGTGACATTAGTACAGATACTGCCCTATACACTAACATGACATATAACCAGCAGTGACATTAGTACAGATACTGCCCTATACACTAACATAATGTATAACCAGCAGTCACATTAGTACAGATACTGCCCTATACACTAACATGACATATAACCAGCAGTGGCATTAGTACAGATACTGCCCTATACACTAACATGACATATAACCAGCAGTGACATTAGTACAGATACTGCCCTATACACTAACATGACGTATAACCAGCAGTGACATTAGTACAGATACTGCCCTATACACTAACATGACGTATAACCAGCAGTGACATTAGTACAGATACTGCCCTATACACTAACATGACGTATAACCAGCAGTGACATTAGTACAGATACTGCCCTATACACTAACATGACGTATAACCAGCAGTGACATTAGTACAGATACTGCCCTATACACTAACATGACATATAACCAGCAGTGACATTAGTAAAGACACTGCCCTATACACTAACAACGCATAACCAGCAGTGACATTAGTACACAGATACTGCCCTATACACTAACATGACGTATAACCAGCAGTGACATTAGTACAGATACTGCCCTACACACTAACATGACGTATAACCAGCAGTGACATTAGTACAGATACTGCCCTATACACTAACATGACGTATAACCAGCAGTGACATTAGTACATCTACTGCCCTATACACTAACATGACATATAACCAGCAGTGACATTAGTACAGATACTGCCCTATACACTAACATGACGTATAACCTGCAGTAACATTAGTACACAGATACTGCCCTATACACTAACATGACATATAACCAGCAGTTACATTAGTACAGATACTGCCCTATACACTAACATGACGTATAACCTGCAGTAACATTAGTACACAGATACTGCCCTATACACTAACATGACGTATAACCAGCAGTGACATTAGTACAGATACTGCCCTATACACTAACATGACATATAACCAGCAGTGACATTAGTACAGACACTGCCCTATACACTAACATGACATATAACCAGCAGTGACATTAGTACAGATACTGCCCTATACACTAACATGACGTATAACCAGCAGTGACATTAGTACACAGACACTGCCCTATACACTAACATGACATATAACCAGCAGTGACATTAGTACACAGACACTGCCCTATACACTAACATGACATATAACCAGCAGTGACATTAGTAAAGACACTGCCCTATACATTAACATGACATATATCCAGCAGTGACATTAGTACAGAAACTGCCCTATACACTAACATGACATATAACCAGCAGTGACATTAGTACACAGATACTGCCCTATACACTAACATGACATATAACCAGCAGTGACATTAGTACAGATACTGCCCTATACACTAACATGACGTATAACCAGCAGTGACATTAGTACAGATACTGCCCTATACACTAACATGACGTATAACCAGCAGTGAAATTAGTACAGACACTGCCCTATACACTAAAATGACATATAACTGCAGTGACATTAGTACAGATACTGCCCTATACACTAACATGACATATAACCAGCAGTGACATTAATACAGATACTGCCCTATACACTAACATGACGTATAACCAGCAGTGACATTAATACAGATACTGCCCTATACACTAACATGACATATAACCAGCAGTGACATTAGTACAGACACTGCCCTATACACTAACATGACGTATAACCAGCAGTGACATTAGTACAGATACTGCCCTATACACTAACATGACATATAACCAGCAGTGACATTAGTACACAGATACTGCTCTATACACTAACATGACATATAACCAGCAGTGACATTAGTACACAGATACTGCCCTATACACTAACATGACATATAACCAGCAGTGACATTAGTACAGATACTGCCCTATGCACTAACATGACGTATAACCAGCAGTGACATTAGTACAGATACTGCCCTATACACTAACATGACGTATAACCAGCAGTGACATTAGTACAGATACTGCCCTATACACTAACATGACGTATAACCAGCAGTGACATTAGTACAGATACTGCCCTATACACTAGCATGACGTATAACCAGCAGTGACATTAGTACAGATACTGCCCTATACACTAACATGACGTATAACCAGCAGTGACATTAGTACAGATACTGCCCTATACACTAACATGACGTATAACCAGCAGTGACATTAGTACAGACACTACCCTATACACTAACATGACATATAACCAGCAGTGACATTAGTACAGATACTACCCTATACACTAACATGACATATAACCAGCAGTGACATTAGTACAGATACTGCCCTATACACTAACATGACGTATAACCAGCAGTGACATTAGTACAGACACTACCCTATACACTAACATGACGTATAACCAGCAGTGACATTAGTAAAGATACTGCCCTATACACTAACATGACGTATAACCAGCAGTGACATTAGTAAAGATACTGCCCTATACACTAACATGACATATAACCAGCAGTGACATTAGTAAAGATACTGCCCTATACACTAACATGACATATAACCAGCAGTGACATTAGTACAGATACTGCCCTATACACTAACATGACATATAACCAGCAGTGACATTAGTACACAGATACTGCTCTATACACTAACATGACATAACCAGCAGTGACATTTGTACAGATACTGCCCTATACACTAACATGACATATAACCAGCAGTGACATTAGTACACAGATACTGCCCTATACACTAATATGACGTATAACCAGCAGTGACATTAGTACAGATACTGCCCTATACACTAACATGACGTATAACCAGCAGTGACATTAGTACAGATACTGCCCTATACACTAACATGACATATAACCAGCAGTGACATTAGTACAGATACTGCCCTATACACTAATATGATGTATAACCAGAAGTGACATTAGTACAGATACTGCCCTATACACTAACATGACGTATAACCAGCAGTGACATTAGTACAGATACTGCCCTATACACTAACATGACATATAACCAGCAGTGACATTAGTACAGATACTGCCCTATACACTAACATGACGTATAACCAGCAGTGACATTAGTACAGATACTGCCCTATACACTACCATGACATATAACCAGCAGTGACATTAGTACAGATACTGCCCTATACACTAACATGACATATAACCAGCAGTGACATTAGTACAGATACTGCCCTATACAGTATTATGACGTAAAATAGTTTGTGGATTTTCCCATTTACATTTAGCCACCAATCAAGTGCTACCCAGGTGCTGAACCAAAAATGGTCCGGCTCCTTCGCTTTACATTCCTGCTTTTCAAATAAAGGTACTAAGAGAACAAATAAAAATTGATAATAGGAGTAAAATTAAAAAGTTGATGAAAATTGCTGCTCTATCTGAATCATTAAAGAAAAAAAATTGGGTTTAGTATCCATTTAAGGGCAAATAAGGTACAAATATATTTTTAATTGTCAAAGAGTCCATGGGGTCAATTTATCAAGCTGCGTACGGAGCTTGATGCCCCGTTTTTCCGGCGAGCCTTGACATAAGTTATAAAGCAGCGGTCTAAACACCACTGCTCCATAACCTGTCCGCCTGCTCTGAGGTGGTGCAATGATAAATGCCGACAGCGTCCGTCCGCACTATAATAAATATGCCCCCATGTCTGTTCCATTTAACCCCCCCAAAAAAGATACAATCACTTGTGTGAACAAAAGGGTGAGGGGGGTGGGTGGTTCAAGGTTGCCAGACCCTGCAAGTCCATATAAGTTGTGCACTAAATAACACTCCTGCTCAAGAATTAACTGCGCTACAAGTAAGCTTTTTGCGTGCTTCCAGTTGTGCTCGTATTATTAATTGAAAGTAAACTGTTTTCGCTTGCACGCTAACCCGACGAGCACTAAAAGTCTAAGTTAGAATTTTGTGTACACGTTCAAGTATTCCCCCCATAGTAAAAGAGCAAAAATATGTGGGGGAAAAACCCTAACACCCTTCTGGCGCGCAAACACGATTGCATATTCAGGTGTGCTAACCTGACATGAAAATATGAATATTTCACATTCCAATGTTCTGCACATAGCAGGATGCATCGGCACTTTGCACTTTGGATAGACAATAACATGTCTTTTTGTATCTACAACATGTTGCTAATCCTTTTGAATGACTGTTAATGCTGAAATCGGAACACAGTTATGCTTTCCCAGATCAAGCAAATTCCTTGTGATGTTTTGGATGAGGTCAGCATGCACAGTACCAACAACCCACCGCTATACAAATGCATTGAAGTCTCAGAGTGAGAGACGGTAATCATAGCAGGAGCGTTAACGATATAACAGGTCTGGTGCGGTGTCAGCTTGAAAAGGCCAGGTAACATCTACAAAACCGTGGTCACTTGGAAAGCCGTTAAACAGGATTACATGACTGACTGACTTTCAGATAAAAAAGTATATATTTACTGTTCCCTGTATCAGTTGCTAATAAGAATCCATCTCTAACAGACCTTGAGAGCGGTTGAAAGAGCCGCGGTCGAATATAGCACATTGCTGGGAGAGTTTGGAGACTATGGGGCCTATTTATGATGGTACGAGAAGACATGATCCGATATAGCGGATCATGTCCGCTGCACATCGGCAAATGCCGACAGTTTACGCTGTCTGCATTTATCATTGCACCAGCAGGGGGTCTCAATCAACCCAATCGTATTCGAACGGGTTGATTACTGTCGATTTCTGTCCGCCGCCTCAGAGCAGGTGGACAGGTTATGGAGCCGCGGACTTTAGAGTGCTGCTTTATAAGTTCTGTTTCCGGCAGAGCTTGATAAATATGTCTCTATGAAATAAATCTTAAAAGAAAGTCTGGCCTTTTAATGAAAGTAACCGGCTAATAGTTACAGGATGGAAACAATGTTTCATGTTTGACGATGGACAAGCGCTTACGGATAGTGAAATGTGAGGTTTTGCAACATGTTGTTTAAATTGTAATAATAAGGGACATGTTAGGATAATAAGGGACATGTTAGGATTAGTCACAATATTCATTTTCACATCGTTTTGAATGCACCTTAGATGCTTTGAAAAGCAATAAATTATATTTTATGAAAGTAAAAAGAGTGCTGTATTTCCTTACTATTTTGGGAGAGGGGTAATGTATCCTTTCCTATTTGTTCTATATATGTGTATATAAGTTCTGTAAATACATATATACACAGTTTTAGACATACATACATATATATATATATATACACAGTTATAGACATACATACACATCTATACACAGTTATAGACATACATACACATCTATACACAGTTATAGACATACATACACATCTATACACAGTTATAGACATACATACACATACATACACAGTTATAGACATACATACACATACATACATACACATACACACACACACACACAGTTATAGACATACATATACATACATACATACATATATATATATATATATATATATATATATATATATATATATATACACACACATACACACACACACATACATACATACACACACATTTATAGACATACATACACAGTTATAGACATACATACACATACAGTATATACACATTTACAGACATACATACACATATATACAGTTATAGACATACATACATATATATATATATATATATAGAAATATCCAGCAAAGTGCACTCCAGATCCTATATGTATGAGCCTTGGGTGCTTAGAGCCACAATAATAATACCATCAAAACAAGCAGCACTCCAAAGGTCTTATATCCATATGTCACCTTTATTAAGTGAACGTTTTCGGGCTACAGAAAACCCGTCCTCAGACTTACAAGGTTATGCAAACTTACCACCACGCTGTGTTATATCCACCACCAAACAATGAACTACGCTCTCCACGTTAGATGCGTCTCCCCTGCGAGTGACGTCATCGGCCGTGGCAACGTAACAGGGACTATAATAAAATGAACACAGACAAATAATCAATACACAAAAACTAACATAGGCAATACGCATCCTGATATAATATAGGACTATAGAAAAATGGCATCTAATAATGTTATGTAGTTCCTAGAGTCGTACCACACATGTCCCAACGGTTACCATAGCAACCTATATCAACAATGCACCACATTCAATGCGGCATATGTGGAGGGCAACATAAGAACTACAAACATATTGGTTATAGCATACAGCAACCAAAGGCATTAATACAATAGACAATCTATATATGCAAGTACAATAATCAATATCACAACATACTAACAAAGGCCAAATTTAATAATCGGCACTACTAGATAACGAACGGCCCAAGTATTACCATATAGGTATAAAGCATAGGAGTCAAACAGTTGTGTCTATCCAAACTATTATAGGTTGCTGCAATAATTTAGAATTAACTCTATTAATTAACTATATGCCATACCAAAATAAAATAAGTGAATTCAAAATAATATAAACCCTATATTAAAAATATATTATATAGAATAGAATGATTCAGGACTCTCAACAGAGGCATCCATTTTCAGCAGAGACTCATAAGAACACATGCCAGTCCAACTGGGTATTGAGTCCATAGGGAACCAGAGTATTCAACTCAAATGTCCATTTGGCTTCCCTTTGTAAGAGCATACGGTTCCTATCTCCTCCTCCTCTTGACAATGGCGGTACATGGTCGATGATCGTGTATTTGAGATCCATAACATTATGCTTCATTTCCAAAAAATAATGTCTGGCTACCGGTTGTTCCGATGCCCCTTTCTTAATCGCTGTCTTAATAGCAGATCGATGATTTGCCATACGTGTACGTAGGTCATCAGTGGTCTTCCCTACATCATATAATCCACAAATACAGTGTAAGAGGTACACTATATGTGTAGTGGTACACGTCAGGCGGAATCTGTGTTTGTACATTTTGCGTTTGTGTGGATGAGTGAAGCATGATCCAGTTATCAATCCTCCACAAGTAGTGCAACCAAGACATCGAAATACACCTGGTTTTTTGATGTCCAACCATGTAGATGTTTTGTAGCTTTGTACAGGGTCAGTGTTAATCAGTAAGTCCCGCAAGGACTTCGACCTTCTGTAACCCACCCTGGGTGGTTGTGAGTTATACAGAGGTAAGGATTTATCAGTATTGATGATCTTCCAATGCTTGTTTAAGATATCCATTAAGGGACCCTTATCCCCTGTAAAAGTAGTCACAAATGTCATTCTTCCATCCTCAATCTTAGGATCTCTATCTGGAACTTGACAAATATTGTCACATTGTTCTTTCAACAATTTATGAGGATAACTCCTTGTTCTAAACCGCTGTACCATCTCTGTCAGTTGTAAGTCTCTGTTACCAATTTCCGAGTTGTTCCTACTCACTCTCAGCAATTGCGATGTCAGTTTCCTTTCTGTACAGTGTCGACTGGATTTTCCCATTCCCTTTATATAACCTAACATCCAGGAAATCGATTTGTGTTCTACTATGCACCATTTTGAACTTCAGAGCTACAGGCCTCCAGGCCCTCCAAAGTACCAGACCAAATGAGAAACAGGTCATCTATATACCTCTTAAAAAATTGGATGTTTTTGACCTGAAACAATGTCGTCCCAAACTCTTCAAAATGGGCCATAAACAAATTGGCATACGATGGGGCCATATTCGACCCCATCGCCGTCCCTTTCCTCTGTAGGTAAAAAGATTGTTCAAATCTGAAGAAATTGGTAGTCAGACAAAACTCTAGAAATTGAAGTAGGATCTCAGGAGGGGGTCCAATATAGGGATATCTGCAGAGAAAAAAACAGCTTGTAGTCCTTCTTCATGTGGGATTACAGTATATAGACTAGTCACATCTAGTGTGACTAGCCATATATCCTCGTCTAAATCCTCCAAATTTTGTAACATCTCAAGAAGTGCCATAGAATCTCTCAAATAAGATGGTGTATGGTATACAATAGGCTGTAGAAATGTATCTACAAATGTAGCAAGAGGTTGCTGTAATGAGCCTATAGAGGACACGATTGGTCTACCCGGTGGAGGAGAGATTCCCTTATGTATTTTAGGAAGGGTATATAGGACCGGAGTTCTGAGATATGTCACTAATAGATAGAGATAAATATCCCTATTAATGAACCCCTGGTCATATACCAATTTAGCATATTCATCCTGCTTTCTCTTGAATGTTTGTGTAGGGTCACAAGTTAGTGGTCTATACGTATTATCATCCGCAAGCTGTGACAAGATCTCTGTCCTGTAGTCCTTATAATTAAGGATGACCACTGCCCCACCTTTGTCGGCCTCACGTATAATTAAATCTTTGTTGCCTGATAGATTTCTTAACACCTTCCAGTCTTCCTTTGAGAAGTTATTGAAAGTCTCTCTTTGATGTGAACTAATAGAATGATTCATATCATCCTGTATTAATCTCGTAAAGGTATTAATACTGGAATTGTTGAAAGGAGGGGTATATGTCGACTTCTTCTTCAGTTGGTCATATCCCATTTCAGATTCCCCAAATTTCTCCTTTAAAGAGAGTAATCTTTGAAATTTTTTTGTGTCAATATAGAACTCAAATGGATCAGTTCTGCTGGTGGGAACAAAAGTGAGTCCTCTATTTAAAATTTTAATTTCAGAGTCACTCAAAGGGTAATCACTCAGGTTGACTACTATGTTATTCGTCATTTCTGAGGGTGTAAGGGTGGTTTTCCCCTTATACCCCCCTCTTCCTCTGTAGTTTTTTGAGCGTGTTGTCACTCCTTGGGGGTGTTGAGCTACCTGAGTAGGATTCTGTGGTTGATCTGTATCAGAGCCTGAACCAGACCCTGAACTCTCTACAGTAGTCAAATCCTGAGGTTTATAGTATTGTGCACGTCTCCTCCTAACAATATGTTGTCTCTGTCTCTCACTGGCAGTCAATTGCCATAAATAGACTCTTTTGTCCCTATAATCGCTTATTACAGCCTCCAATTTCTTATTTTTAAACTGGATTAAATCAGTTTCATATTTCTCAATCTTGCTCTGGAGTTTGTTTGTTTATCCAATCCTCTGTATTATCAGCCTCCAATCTAGGCAAATTTGGTAATTCGTAGGCTGCAATCTCTGCCTTAATTAGTTGTAATAATCTCCCCACTTCTTGTATGACAAGTAGTACAAGATCTAGAGAGCATTTGTTTTCAATGCTGCACCATCTGTCACAAAATGAGGGATTGTTTCTGCCCAAAGTGGGTACATTCCTGATCCTAAATCCTCTTGGAATGAAACCTCTGCGGTAATACTCAGAGGTATGCCCCATGTAAAGTTAAATCTTTTTCTTTTTGTTTAAGCTTTAATAGATGTGTATAGATGTATGCAGGTTTATCCAAAACAGGGTGTAGAGCTAATTTGTCAAATAAGCTAATTTGGTCTGGTACTTTGGAGGGCCTGGAGACTTGGTTTCAACAATTGAATGAGGCTAATGTAGCTCTGAAGTTCAAAATGGTGCATAGTAGAACACAAATCGATTTCCTGGATGTTAGGTTATATAAAGGGAATGGGAAAATCCAGTCGACACTGTACAGAAAGGAAGCTGACAGAAATTCCCTATTACATTACACCAGTTGCCATCCTCCGGCATTGAAGAGAGCATTGCCGAAATCGCAATTGCTGAGAGTAGGAACAACTCGGAAATTGGTAACAGAGACTTACAACTGACAGAGATGGTACAGCGGTTTAGAACAAGGAGTTATCCTCATAAATTGTTGAAAGAACAATGTGACAATATTTGTCAAGTTCCAGATAGAGATCCTAAGATTGAGGATGGAAGAATGACATTTGTGACTACTTTTACAGGGGATAAGGGTCCCTTAATGGATATCTTAAACAAGCATTGGAAGATCATCAATACGGATAAATCCTTACCTCTGTATAACTCACAACCACCCAGGGTGGGTTACAGAAGGTCGAAGTCCTTGCGGGACTTACTGATTAACACTGACCCTGTACAAAGCTACAAAACATCTACATGGTTGGACATCAAAAAACCAGGTGTATTTCAATGTCTTGGTTGCACTACTTGTGGAGGATTGATAACTGGATCATGCTTCACTCATCCACACAAACGCAAAATGTACAAACACAGATTCCGCCTGACGTGTACCACTACACATATAGTGTACCTCTTACACTGTATTTGTGGATTATATGATGTAGGGAAGACCACTGATGACCTACGTACACGTATGGCAAATCATCGATCTGCTATTAAGACAGCGATTAAGAAAGGGGCATCGGAACAACCGGTAGCCAGACATTATTTTTTGGAAATGAAGCATAATGTTATGGATCTCAAATACACGATCATCGACCATGTACCGCCATTGTCAAGAGAAGGAGGAGATAGGAACCGTATGCTCTTACAAAGGGAAGCCAAATGGACATTTGAGTTGAATACTCTGGTTCCCTATGGACTCAATACCCAGTTGGACTGGCATGTGTTCTTATGAGTCTCTGCTGAAAATGGATGCCTCTGTTGAGAGTCCTGAATCATTCTATTCTATATAATATATTTTTAATATAGGGTTTATATTATTTTGAATTCACTTATTTTATTTTGGTATGGCATATAGTTAATTAATAGAGTTAATTCTAAATTATTGCAGCAACCTATAATAGTTTGGATAGACACAACTGTTTGACCCCTATGCTTTATACCTATATGGTAATACTTGGGCCGTTCGTTATCTAGTAGTGCCGATTATTAAATTTGGCCTTTGTTAGTATGTTGTGATATTGATTATTGTACTTGCATATATAGATTGTCTATTGTATTAATGCCTTTGGTTGCTGTATGCTATAACCAATATGTTTGTAGTTCTTATGTTGCCCTCCACATATGCCGCATTGAATGTGGTGCATTGTTGATATAGGTTGCTATGGTAACCGTTGGGACATGTGTGGTACGACTCTAGGAACTACATAACATTATTAGATGCCATTTTTCTATAGTCCTATATTATATCAGGATGCGTATTGCCTATGTTAGTTTTTGTGTATTGATTATTTGTCTAATGTGTTCATTTTATTATAGTCCCTGTTACGTTGCCACGGCCGATGACGTCACTCGCAGGGGAGACGCATCTAACGTGGAGAGCGTAGTTCATTGTTTGGTGGTGGATATAACACAGCGTGGTGGTAAGTTTGCATAACCTTGTAAGTCTGAGGACGGGTTTTTTTGTAGCCCGAAAACGTTCACTTAATAAAGGTGATATATATATATATATATATACTAGTCCTAAAGCCCGTTCACACGGGCCGTGTTATGTTGTTGTGTGTTTTTTTTTATTTTTTATTTTTATTTTATTTTCTCTCTCTCTCTCTCTGCACTGCTGTCATTCACCCCTGCGCGTGCGATCAGCTGCTGTCTAAGGCCAAGTGTTTGTCTGAACTGCGCATGACGGCTTCAGACAAACTCTTGTCTTTTATAATATAGGATATATATATATATATATATATATATATATATACACACACATTTATAGCATACATACACACATAATAACACATTTATGGACATACATACACACATATATATTCACATTTATAGACATACATACACATTTTTATACATGTAGATATCCCTATATTAAAGCCCTGTGCCTGCCTTTTTTTGTCTAATACCCGAGACCTCATATCTTTGAATGCTTATAACTTGTGTGCAATATTTTACTTTAATAATTTTTATCAGACAGTGTTATTATGAGTTTAAATGTACTGTATTGTATTTTTCATGAGTTTTGTGACACTTTTTTGTTTCGCAAAACAGTTAACCAGAGCTCTGAGGACACGGTAATCATTCTAGAGTAAATTGCGATTGCGCTCAAGCGATCACGTTTATTTTCAATTTGTAATACGAATGCTGAACCCAGCACGCGCAAACACCAGCGATAAACCCCTTATCGCTCACACGCAAGTGTTAGAGCTCCACTCGTAATCTGGCTTATAATTGGCAATCACCTAAAATGAATTCAAGATACATGTTGTACAGCAAAATAGTCAATGGTTGTTGGTTATATGCAACAGGGGGATAAAACAACAAAAAATACAATTAACTAAATTACAAAAACAAAGTATTTAATTTATGTAATTTATTTAATTTTAGTGTAATGTTAGGTGTTAGTGTATGACAGGTTAGGTTTTATTTTACAGGTAAATTTGTATTTATTTTAGCTAGGTAGTTAGTTAATAGTTAATAACTATTTACTAACTAATCTACCTAGTTAAAATAAATACAAACTTACCTATGAAAAAAATAAAACATAAGCTAGATACAATGTAACTATTAGTTATATTGTAGCTAGCTTAGGGTTTATTTTACAGGTAAGTATTTAGTTTTAAATAGGAATTATATAGTTATTAAAGGAACACTGAACCCAAATTTGTTCATTTGTAATTCAGAAAGAGCATGCAATTTTAAGCAACTTTCTAATTTACTCATATTATCAATTTTTCTTTGTTCTCTTGCCATCATTATTTGAAAAAGAAGTCATCTAAGCTTTTTTTTTTGTTTCAGTACTCTGGACAGCACATTTTTATTGGTGGATGAATTTAACCACCAATCAGCAAGGAAATACCAGGTTGTTCACCAAAAATGGGCTGGCATCTAAACTTACATTCTTGCATTTCAAATAAAGATACCAAGAGAATGAAAAAAAATTTGATAATAGGAGTAAAATCGAAATTTGCATAAAATTTCATGCTCAATCGGAATCACGAAATTAAATTTTTGGGTACAGTGTCCCTTTAATAGTAGGTTTTATTTAGGGTTAAACTTAGGGTTAGGTTTAGGGGTTAATAAAATTAGTATAGTGGCGGCAGCGTTGGGGCGGCAGATTAGGGGTTAATAAATGTAGGTAGGTGGCAGCGATGTTAGGTGCGGCAGATTAGGGGTTAATAATATTTAACTAGTGTTTGTGATGTGGGAGTACGGCGGTTTAGGGGTTAATATGTTTATTCTATGGCGGTGATGTCCGGAGCAGCAGATTAGGGGTTAATAATTTTATTTTAGTGTTTGCTATGCGGGAGGGCCTCGGTTTAGGGGTTAATATGTAGTTTATGGGTGTTAGTGTACTTTTTAGCACTTTAGTTATGAGTTTTATGTTACAGCTTTGTAGCGTAAATCTCATAACTACTGACTTTCAGTTTACGGTATGAATCTTGAACCTGCAAGACTCGTAATACCAGCGGTATTGAAAAAGAGCCTTAACGCTGCTTTTTCACTCATACCACAAAACTCTTAACCTAGCCGTTACTTAAAAACTCCAAGTTTAGCACTGTTTATTGGGTTAGCAGGAATACCCAGGGAAAGTGGCTAAATTTCAGACACTGCCCCCCTTCCCTGCATATTAAAAGATAGATTTTACAAACAGAAACCAGTCTGAAAATCTGCACAATGTTATTAAAAAATAAGCAAAACTGGGGGCGGAGCCGAGCCAAGGACCAGCATGGCCGCAAATAAGTGTAGCTCCGAGTGAAGTTCCCCATAAGGGCTTATAAACAGGGGTTCCCACCGCTCAAAACACCCCACAAAATGTCCGGGCAGTCTCCCAATACCCAGGAGCATCAAACTGTTTAAAAGTGGAGAACGACCAGACTTCGCTTAGAGATTCAACCGCCGACCGCAGCTACGCAGCATGGTAAAGTGAAGCGCCATTTTAGGCCCACCGCTCCCACGCCGCAATACAATAAGATCTGACCGAAGAGCAGAAGCTGCTGACAGAAAGAAAAAACCCTAATCGGAGATAAGTATACCTCCCGACTACGCACATATCAGACGCCGCAACTTATAACACGAGCGTTACTCCACACTCCGGCTCCCAAGCTCCGGAAAACAGTAGGCCCACACACTAAAATGCCGTTACCAGCCCAAACATGAACCTGTAATCGGGTGACCATACAGCTAACAAATAGCCTACTAGCGGTGCTGCAAATAGAACAAGCTGAGACTCCCTTACATTACAACTCAGGACAACAACATAAGTAATACAGACAAGGGATCAGACTGTAATGAACGATAAAAAGGATTACCAAGCTATACAACCGCAATAGAACAACCAGTTATAATCCACAGCCACAGCCACAGGCTGACTTGCTCATACGACAAAAAGAGTGTGAGGACCGGGACTCATAATTGCAGCAAACAGCATTATTCCACTCCACAAAACACGCTGCTTTAAAATGACATCTAAACGTGTGCCTAAGGGAGACAAAGCTAACAAATCAACTATACAACCAACTGCTAAACTAAACTCCTTTTTTAAAACAATGGATGCAAAAATAAATAACACTCCAAGCTCCCCACACAGCTCTGATAGCACACACGAAGAAGAAATAAATAACTCTCCAACAGACCTTCTCACTCCTATAACTAAAGCTGACTTAAAATTTCTGCCAGCCAAGGAGGACTTTACAACATTCATGACCCAAGTTAGCTTGCTTATAAAAGAAGGACTCTCTGATGTTAAAAAAGAAATCACAGATTTGGGTAACAGAGTGCATGACTTGGAAAACCATGCAGAAGAAATCTCAGAACCAATTAACCTACATTCTATGCAACTCCAACAACAAGCAGAGGAGATAAGACAAATGCAGATGCAGATTGAAGATTTAGACAATCGTGGCAGACGCCAAAACTTACGTATTAGAGGGGTAACAGAAAAAATCTTAAACACTGAACTCCAGAAATACTTACAAGGCCTATTTAACTTCCTTCTTGATAGCGAGGAAGATACAGATATTTCGTTAGACAGAGTACACAGGGCGCTGAAACCTAAGCCCTCACCCAAAGCTCCACCAAGAGACATTATTTTAAGGTGCCATAACTTCAAAGACAAAGAAAAGCTACTGAATGCAGCAAGAAAAAAAGCACCAATTTATAAAGACGGAGATACAATACAAATCTTTGCAGATCTCAGCCCACTAACTCTCACTAGAAGGCGAGATATCAAGTTCCTGACTGCCCACTTACAAGACCACCAAATCCCATATCGCTGGGGGTTCCCTTTCGCACTCAGAGTAACAAAAGATAACAAAGAAATCACCTACAAAGACCTAGAAGATCTCAACTCCTTCTGCACACAACTGAACATTCCACTACCGAAACATATACCCCAAACTGCAGATCAAGAGGAAAACGAACCAACTTCTGATCGGTACACACCAAAGCCACAGAGACAAAAATGGAACACAGTACCCAAGAAGCGTAAAATTGATCCCAACATCCCCAGCCCGACGCTGAGCATCCCCACAAATCCACCTTGAGGTCTAATCCCCACCATATGGGACTTTACCTACCTAACTAACCCCACTTCCACTCCTAAAAGAGACTATGACTTCCCAGCGAGTAGCATATTTTGACTCTCAGATGCAGGTTTATAGACAACCCAATGTTACAACATACTGAGACCTAAAAAAGAATCTCCCTGCACACCCTTTTCTCCCCCTTAGGGGGCGTATACCACTATAATCAGAATCCCCATGATTAGAGGGAATCCCATCTTAATGTAATTTCAGCACTAGCCCTATATTGAGGAACGGTAGTGACCCTAGTCAGCTACCACTTTCCCCCCCTCCTGTTTTAGATTTAAGTCCAAACCTAGATTTAGACTTGAATTTGTATTTAATGTTATCTACTGTAATCTCAATTTTGTTATGTTACGTTTCTCAATGCATGTTTTTGTATTTCAGATTCTCTGCAGAATCCGGATCGATTCACTGGCTCACATTCTACTCATCCCATGTCCATAGTAAGCATTACATCTTTACAAAGACCTCCTCAGTATACTACACCTCCAAGAAGCACATAATCTCCCCATATGGTAAGACAAATCTGGAAAACTTAATAGCAGATGCTCGCACAAACATTACACATGTCCCCTAGATCCCTTACAATAATATCTCAAAACGCTAAAGGTTTGAATTCACCTACAAAAAGGTCAGTCGCAATACATTGGTTCGCCAAACAAAAAGGCTCCATTATATTTCTACAGGAGACTCATTTCCCCCGAGCAAACGAACCCAAATACTCGAGCAAACACTTCCCTCTCAGTTTTTTCAACTCCCACGAAAGGAAAATAAATGGTGTGGGAATCCTTCTCCACTCATCCTTACCCTTTCAATTGCTTCATAACACATCAGACAAGGAAGGGAGGATATTAATCTTAGTAGGCCTACTATACAATAGACCAATCACTCTAGTTAATGTATATGCTCCCAATACTAATAAGAGCAGATTTTTCAATACTCTCAACCGCATGATACATGAATCACGTAAAGGCACAGTAGTAATGGGTGGAGACCTAAACGTTACCTTAGACCCCCTACTTGACTCTACCTCCTTAAATACAAACAACACATCACGCCCCCCTAATGCTACTTACTCATGCCTTAAACAACTAGGCCTCATAGACACTTGGAGACTACAACACCCCACTCAACGCGGTTATTCCTTTTACTCTCATCCTTGGACCATGTACTCAAGGTTAGACTATCTATTTCTAGACCAATCTAGCCTATCCCTCTTATCCAATACTGACATATTACCAACGGCATGGTCAGATCATTCTATGGTAACCCTGGATTTAAACTGGCCCGACACTCCGCTCTACCCGTACACATGGCGACTTGACCCTTATCTTCTACACCACCCACCAACAGCCCAAAAACTCAAGACAACACTGACAGAATACTTCCACCTAAACGCTGACCTAGAAACTCACCCGATGTTTGTATGGGAAGCACATAAAGCAGTAATACGCGGAGAATGTATAAAACACAAAGCATACATCACAAAACAATACAACACCCAGTTAAAAACTCTTACCGACAGACTCACCGACCTAGAAACTCAACACAAGCAATCCCCCTCAGATAGAACCCTTCTAACAACACTGACAGCCACACGAAAGGAACTCAATGCATTACTGTACACTGAAACCCAAAGAAAAATGTTAAACCTGCGAAAGAAATACTACTATGAAGGAAACCGCCCAGGCAAAATCCTTGCTAACACCCTGAAAGATAAGAACTCCACTACACATATTCACAAGCTCAGAACTAAACAAGGAGACTATGCAGTTGACAGCAAGGAGATAGCAGCCCACTTTCGTAGCTTCTATCAACAATTATATAACCTGACAAAAATTACCCCACTCGACCACGCACAAAACATGAAAGCGTACATAACTTCAGCAGATTTAAACAAATTATCACAAACCCAGGTAAATGACTTAGAGGCAGATATAACATTAGCAGAAATAGTGAAAGCTATTCGAAGCCTTCCAACAGGCAAGAGTCCAGGACCTGACGGACTAACCAATCAATACTACAAAACACATTGTCCTCTCTTAGCCCCACATTTACTAAATCTTTTTAAATCCTTAGACGAAGGCACACAACTCTCTGTAGAATCTCTAACAGCTCATATATCTGTAATTCTGAAACAAGAAAAACCACAAGAGGACCCAGGTAGTTATCGACCTATATCGCTACTAAACACAGATCTTAAAATTTTAGGGAAAATCATAGCGAACCGTATAAACTCCATTCTTACTGATATAGTCCACACAGATCAAGTAGGATTTGTCCCTGGCCGTGAAGCCAGGGACAATACTATCAGAGCCCTAACTCTCATAGAATATGCTAAGACCCACAAAATAGAATCTGTAATGATAGCCATCGACGCCGAAAAGGCATTCGATCGAACAGATTGGCAGTTCCTTCTAGAAACACTTAAAAATATTGGATTTGGCCCAAAAATAATTAACAGAATATTTAATCTATATTCCCACCCAAATGCAAAAATAAAAGCTAATGGTATACTGTCGGATACTTTCCCCATACACAATGGCACACGCCAGGGCTGCCCCCTATCCCCGATCTTATTCGTTTTAACGATGGAGGTCCTCACTTCCCATGTTCGTAAAAACCAAAACATCAAAGGAATAACGTTCAATAACCAATCCTATAAAATCGCAGCATTTGCAGATGACTTACTATTCTCAGTTACCTCACCCCTAACAACTATTCCAGAACTCTTAACAGAATTAGACAGATATGGGCGGTATTCAAATTTTTTAGTTAACAAACAAAAGTCAGAGATCTTGAATGTTAGCTTATCAGAAGCTAAATTTCAATCACTATCGAAGATATGCCCATTAAAATTAAAAAAAGATTCTATAAAATACTTAGGAATACACCTAGCCCCCAAACAAAAAACACTCTTTGACAAAAATTATATAAATTTACTGAACAATACTCAACAAGATCTTCAGACATGGGCGAGTAAACCTCTCTCATGGTGAGGTCGAATCCAAGCCCTAAAAATGACCACACTCCCTAGGATTACATATATACTACAGACATTACCTATGCACTTACCCCGTTGGTATCTGAACCGTCTTCAAAACAGCCTTAATTCCTTTGTATGGGGGAAAACTAAGCCTAGAGTCAACAGGGACACAATGTATAGGTCAACTACTGATGGAGGGTTAGGACTACCAAAAATTGAAGAGTACTACCTAGCGGTCACATTACAAAGAATACTTGATTGGCACGGGAAACAGGAATGTAGGGCACGTGTTGCATTAGATTCTCACATACTCAAAGCCCCACTGGTATATGCGTTGTGTTGGGTACCTAACAACTTAAGACCACCCCAATGTAGACACCTGGAAATTCACAAACACTTATTTCAGACCTGGGATCAAATCTTATCCTCCAGACCATACATTTCGACTTCTAGATCCCCCCTTTTTCCGATTGTTCTAAATATTGAGATGGTGGGTGGTCTTGACAAAGGGTTTCAGAGGCTCTCTGAATGGGACTATACCATCCCTTTACTAAACTTCACGGAAGCAGGCAAACTACTAGAAAGAGACAAATTAACCAACATAGCACAAGGCAAATACAACAATTGGCTAAAATACGCACAACTACAACACTTCGTTCACACCTCCCCATTCAAAACAGACTTGTTAAGAACACCCACCACATTCGAAACATTGTGCCATAGAGGGATTATACCAAGAGGAACACTTTCGCTCTCCCGTAAACTATTAACCAAAAACACCAGAGACACCCTACTTCCATACTCAGCTAAATGGAATGCAGATATAGGTAATCACGTACCAGAGGATAACTGGGCCAATATATTTAAGTTCATCAAAAAATCCTCAACCTCTCCAATAATATTAGAGCTCAACTATAAGATCGTAACGAGGTGGTATTTAACCCCGTCAAAACTAAGTAGTATTTACCCAAACCTACCAGATAAATGTTGGCGCTGCGGTAAGAGACATGGTAGCCTACTTCACATGTGGTGGCGATGCCCCAAAGTACGCCCCCTGTGGAAAGCGGTAGAGCAACATTTCAGGCAAAGTCTTTCAACTGAATTTATACTAAACCCACAAATAGCATTACTCAATGATCTCCCTAATATACCATGTCGCTTGCGACTTTTAATGCTCCAAATAGGCCTTAACAGCGCAAGAAAATTAATAGCCCGTAATTGGAAGAAACATATAACCATAACTAAGGAAATGTGGCTTGAAGAAGTAGATGAACAATTCACACTGGAACAATACGGTTACCTCTGCCGTAACAAAGTAAACACCCTACTAGATGCCAAATTTCTCTGGCAAGAATCCCTACACACAGCAATTCTCTCAAATACCCCTAGGAATGCCATCCCTCCCCCCTAGTGAATTCAACCAACTATCACCAAACAGAAAGGGTACAAAATTTTCTTTGTGACATGAACAGATCATACAACACCTCGATAAACATATAATCTAAGAGCCAGTGACGATCCGGATAAAGACATGCAGATGTAAGTTATTATATTTATTTTATTGATTAGTTTGTTTGTTTACCTGTTCACATGTTATCTAACCTACATGGACTGATTGACCACAGCTCATGAGGCAGCAACGAAACTCTTGAACATACAGCCCTAATTGGCAACACTTGATAATGTAAAATCATTTCTATGCTGATATTTGTTATTGTGAATATTTAAATTTTCAATAAAAAGAAAAATTAAAAAAAATAAAAAAAAATAAGCAAAACTAAACATTGTTACAAAAACACCCCCAGATGGGCTATATAAATGGATCATCTACAAAACATTTATGCAAAGAAAAATTTAGTGTATAATGGCCCTTTAAATTACAAGGAAAAAATGGCATTCCCTATAAAACAAACAAGAGCTGTTTAAGAACCAGTTTTTAAAAACACAAAATTGTGACCGTTCCCCAGTCACATACATGAACATTGTGTAACACAGCGCCAGCTGTTGGTAGAAATGTCCTGGACACTAACAGCACCATCTGTTGGTAGAAGGTTCATCCCCAAAATGTATACAGTACTGGGGGGGGGGGGGAGACTAATTTGCATATATTTTGCATAGGGTGACTATTCAAATGTATGGTTGTGAGTTTTATCGTTTAAGTCTTCGCTGAATCCCCCCCTTTTTTTTAGAGTTATATATTATTATTATGTTGTTGTCTAATCAGTTCACCTTATATGGCAGCTTCACAACAGCATTTTGCCACTTTGTCATGTTTTTTGTCCAGTAGGATTTTTGTACCTTTTCATACAACCTTCACCTTGCAAAGCTAAGTTTTGTTTCAGTCGTATTCCATGTCTGTTTGCTTTATGTTTTTGTTTTGTTTGCTGTATTTTTAACCCCTTTTCCACCGTTAGGATGTTTCATGCCGTCCTAGCCCTTTGGCTGTCCTGAAGCCATAGCAGTTTGCTAAATGAGATCGCAGACTGGAGGGCGTGCCTAGCATCATAAGCACTCCCCCCCTGACCTGATCCCATCAATGAAATCACGCAGAACAATCTTGTGATTTCAATTTTTACATCGGGACTTATTTCCTATGTAGAGAAATAAGTCCCAGCAGGAAGGGGTTAAATGTTATTAATTTTGCACACGCTCTGTAAACAATTGTTTTCTGGTAGAATTAAACCATTCAATGTAGCTCGAATCCCACATTTAAATGATTAAACTAATACCCTCATCAGAATGTTACATTTATTATTGCAATATAGTATTTGTAAACATACAAAATAATTTGAGAAATTATTCATGTCACACACATGAACTTATATTAGCCTCAGTTCCAATCTTTCCAAAATTCTCTTTCAATAATTGAAAATCGTGATCAGAGGCTATTTTTTTTAATCAATACAATCACAATATTACTGAGTCAAACCCAGCCGAGCTTAAGAACTCTTGATATTCAATTCCATTAGCCCACAACAGCATCTGTAACAAAGGATAATCAAAAAACAAATCAATGCACAAAAAAAAAAAATACAGCTGCTGATGCTCTCATTGACCGGACCCCTCATCCTCGTCGTACAAGTCCAGTTTTCTGTCCTCTGACAGTCTGCTCTCTCTCTGCAGGTTGCAACTGTCAATATCTTGATATATATACTGTATGTATGTATGTGTATATAACTGCTTTATAACTGCCGTTTCTGGCGAGTCTAAAGACTCGCCAGAAACACGGGCCCTCAAGCTCCATTCAGAGCTTGATAAATGGGTCTCAATAACTTGTGGTCAGATGTAGTGTGTGGTCAAACGCACCTTCAACAGAGGCCTTATCCCCACTAATGGCCGCACCATCATCTTGTTCACACCATGCTCAGCAGGTGGGACATGCACTGATATTGTCCGATACGCACAGATATTGTCCGATACGCACAGATATTGTCCGATACGCACAGATATTGTCCCCTTCTATTATCACAATTATATAGAACAAATCCCAAAGCACAGCACTCATCTAATGTCAGCTTTAAACTCATAATCAGCAGCTAATAAACTGCTTTTACCAAGCTTGAAGGGACACAATGGTCAAAATTATAATGTGCATGAGTGCATTTCAGTTTTGAATAGATGGATTTGTGCAGTATACTTGCATTAGAAAACATTATTACCGCTTCAGAGGCATATGGGCATAGGCTTCCTTTCACCCTTGCACCAGCAACTTCTAAGCGAGCTGGTGGGGGTGTATTGTGTTGGATAATATCTAATTTGCGTAATTCCTGACACCTTTGACTCTCTAATCAAGGGCAGTATTTGAATTCTGGTGAAAGGGACACCTGTAGCATATACCCCTGATGCAATGTTACCTTTTATTAGAGTTGTTTTTGCTAATACAAAGTATATTACAAAGATACTTCTATTCAAATCTCCTGCATATTTCAGTTTTAATCATTGATCAAGTCAGCCCAGCTCGGACGCAGAGCATCCTTTTCATCTGACGTCTTCTTCAACAATGACGGTTCCTTTAAGTGACGCCATCCAAGATGGCGTCCCTTCAATTCCGATTGACTGATAGAATTCTATCAGCCAATCGGAATTAAGGTAGGAAAAATCCTATTGGCTGATGCAATCAGCCAATCGGAATTAAGGTAGGAAAAATCCTATTGGCTGATGCAATCAGCCAATAGGATTGAACTTCAATCCTATTGGCTGATTGCATCAGCCAATAGGATTTTTCCTACCTTAATTCCGATTGGCTGATAGAATTCTATCAGTCGATCGGAATTGAAGGGACGCCGTCTTGGATGGCGTCACTTAAAGGAACCGTCATTGTTGAAGAAGACGTCGGATGAAGAGGATGCTCCGTGTCGGATGTCTTGAAGATGGAGCCGCTCCGTGCCGGATGGATGAAGATAGAAGATGCGTCTGGATGAAGACTTCTGCCCGTCTGGAGGACCACTTCTGCCTGTCTGGAGGACTACTTCTGCCAGCTTTGTGAAGTCTTCTCAAGGTAGGGTGATCTTCAAGGGGTTAGTGTTTTTAAGGGGGGGATTGGGTGGGTTTTAGAGTAGGGTTGGTTGTGTGGGTGGTGGGTTTTAATGTTTGGGGGGGTTGTAATTTTTTTTTTACAGGTAAAAGAGCTGATTACTTTGGGGCAATGCCCTGCAAAAGGCCCTTTTAAGGGCTATTTGTAATTTAGTGTAGGGTAGGGCTTTTTTATTTTGTTAGGGGGATTAGATTAGGTGTAATTAGTTTAAAAATCTAGTAATTTGTTTATTATTTTCTGTAATTTAGTGGGGGGGTTTTTGTACTTTAGATAATTTTATTTAATTGTATTTAATTTAGGGAATTAATTTAATTATAGTGTAGTGTTAGGTGTAATTGTAACTTAGGTTAGGTTTTATTTTAACTAGGTAGTTATTAAATAGTTAATAACTATTTAGTAACTATTCTACCTAGTTAAAATAAATACAAACTTGCCTGTAAAAAGTAAATTTATGCTTACTTGATAAATTAATTTCTTCTATGATACGACGAGTCCACGGATTCATCGTTTACTTGTGGGATATTATCCTCCTGCTAACAGGAAGTGTCAAAGAGCACCACAGCAGAGCTGTCTATATAGCTCCTCCCTTAGATCCATCCCCCAGTCATTCGACCGAAGGTACAGGAAGAAAAAGGAGAAACTAAAAAAGGTGCAGATGTGACTGAAGTTTGGAAACAAAAAAATATAGTATCATAGAAGAAATTAATTTATCAGGTAAGCATAAATTTACTTTTCTTCTATAAGATATGGCGAGTCCACGGATTCATCCTTTACTTATGGGATACAATACCAAAGCTACAGGACACGGATGAACGGGAGGGACAAGACAGATGGTTAAACAAAAAGAAAGAGAGGTAGCCGTAGCTTTTTGATCTCTACGTTTTCCAGAATAGACAACAAACAGAGAAGATGTTTGACGGAAATCTTTGGTCGTTTGCAAGTAAAACTTCAAGGCACGAACCACGTCCAAATTGTGCAAAAAAGACGCTCCTTCTTAGGAGGAAGGATTAGGACACAGGGAAGGAACAACAATTTCCTGATTAATATTCTTATTAGTAACAACCTTAGGAAGGAATCCAGGTTTGGTACGCAAAACCACCTTAAAAAACAAGATAAGGCGAGTCGCATTGCAATGCAGATAGTTCAGAAACTCTTCGAGCCAAAGAGATAGCAACTAAAAACAGAACTTTCCAAGATAGAAGTTTAATATCTATGGAATGCATAGGTTCAAACGGAACCCCTTGAAGAACTTTAAGAACTAAATTCAAACTCCATGGCGGAGCAACAGGTTTAAACACAGGCTTGATTCTAACTAAAGCCTGACAGAACGACTGGAACATCTGCCAGACGCTTGTGCAGTAAAATTGACAAAGCAGATATCTGTCCCTTTTAAGGAACTAGCTGATAGCCCCGTCTCCAATCCTTCTTGGAGAAAGGACAAAATCCTAGGAATCCTGATCTTACTCCATGAGTAGCCTTTGGATTTGCACCAATAAAGATATTTACGCCATATCTTATGATACATTTTCCTAGTGACAGGCTTTCGAGCCTGAATCAAGGTATCTATGACCAACTCCGAGAATCCCCGCTTGGATAAAATCAAGCGTTCAATCTCCAGACAGTCAGCCGCAGAGAAACTAGATTTGGATGTTGGAACGGACCCTGAATGAGAAGGTCCTGTCTCAGTGGCAGAGTCCACGGTGGCAGAGATGACATGTCCACCAGATCTGCATACCAAGTCCTGCGTGGCCATGCAGGTGCTATCAAAATCACCAAAGCTCTCTCCTGTTTGATTCTGGCGATCAGACGAGGAAGGAGAGGAAATGGAAACACATAAGCCAGGTTGAACGACCAAGGTACTAGAGCATCTATCAGTACAGCCTTAGAACCGCCAGAAGGGACCCTAGCACCTTTGTTAAAATTCTGGGAGCTGTGGCCAACCCAAAGGGAAGAGCCACAAACTGGTAATGCTTGTCCAGAAAAGCGAACCTGAGGAACTGGTGATGAACTTTGTGGATAGGGATGTGCAGATACGCATCCTTTAAATCCACGGTGGTCATATATTGACCCTCCTTGATCATTGGTAAAATAGTCTGAATGGTCTCCATCTTGAAGGATGGGACTCTGAGGAATTGGTTTAGGATCTTGAGATCTAAAATTAGTCTGAATGTTCCCTCTTTTTTGGGAACCACAAACAGATTGGAGTAAAACCCCTGCCCCTGTTCTGTTTTTGGAACTGGGCAAATTACTCCCATGGTATGTAGGTCTTCTACACAGCATAAGAACGTCTCTCTTTTTGTCTGGTTTATAGACAATCGAGAAAGGTGGAATCTCCCCCTTGGAGGAGAATCTTTGAAATCTAGAAGATACCCCTGGGTCACGATGTCTAAAGCCCAGGAGTCCTGAACGTCTCTTGCCCAAGCCTGAGCAAAGAGAGAAAGTCTGCCCCCTACTAGATCCGGTCCCGGATCGGGGGCTACCCCTTCATGCTGTCTTGGTGACAGCAGCGGGCTTCTTGATCTGTTTACCCTTATTCCAAGATTGGTTAGGTCTTCAGACTGACTTGGATTGAGCAAAATTCCCCTCCTGCTTTGCAGCGGGGGAAGAGGTAGAGGGACCACCTTTGAAGTTTCGAAAGGAATGAAAATTATTTTGTTTGGTCCTCATCTTATTTGTCTTATCCTGAGGAAGAGCATGGCCTTTTCCTCCAGTGATGTCTGAAATGATCTCTTTCAATTCAGGCCCAAATAGGGTCTTACCCTTGAAAGGGATGGCTAAAAGCTTAGATTTTGATGATACGTCAGCAGACCAGGACTTGAGCCATAATGCTCTACGTGCTAAAATGGCAAAACCTGAATCCTTTGCCGCTAATTTAGCCAGTTGAAAAGCGGCATCTGTAATGAAAGAATTAGCTAGCTTAAGAGCCCTAATTCTATCCAGAATATCATCTAATGGGGTCTCAACCTGAAGAGCCTCCTCTAGAGCCTTGAACCAAAACGCAGCTGCAGTAGTTACAGGAACAATGCACGCTATAGGTTGCAGAAGAAAACCCTGATGAATAAATATTTTCTTTAGAAGACCCTCTATTTTTTTATCCATAGGATCTTTGAAAGCACAACTGTCCTCAATAGGTATAGTTGTACGCTTAGCCAGGGTAGAAATAGCTCCCTCAACCTTAGGGACCGTCTGCCACGAATCCCGAATGGTGTCTGATATGGGAAACATTTTCTTAAAAGTAGGAGGGGAGAAAAGGGAATACCTGGTCTATCCCACTCCTTTGTAACAATCTCCGAAATCCTCTTAGGGACCGGAAAAACATTAGTGTAAGTAGGAACCTCTAGATATATATCCATTTTACACAATTTCTCTGGTGGAACTACAATAGGGTCACAATCATCCAGAGTCGCTAAAACCTCCCTAAGCTTTTTCCCTAACTTAATAACTTTTGTCAATAAAGACTCAACACATTAGGTGGGTGAAAGACCCGTGGGTCGTATTTATTAATACCCAGCAATGGGAACTGGCAAACAACAGGTAAAACACGGGTGGCGGCAATCGGGGCCTAGATAACTAATTATATAACCCCTTCTAGAAAATGGACAGGGGACACTGCTGCAGACCACAAGGTCGGAGATACTCTACGCAGCTTTTGTCTTAGGGAGTTCTCGGTCCATCATAATCAGCCAGAGCACGCCCAAGCTACCGAGCCAGGGACGTCACCCTGACTGCAATGGCCATCACTCAACCCTCCTTAGAGCTTGCAGCCGTGATCCTGATCACCCGCCAGACTAGGGTGCCATCAATAGAAACTCCAAACCAGTAGGTCTAGCATTGACTTGAACAGCATGTCAATAACTGGGGAGCTCAAGCTGCTGTCCTTGGACTTAAGGAAGTAGTTTGAGTAACCCTCTTCCTGCCTCAGACAACCTAGCCTCATATAGAGACGCTAAAGAAATCGATTGCCACCCATACAATAAAACATAACATTGTATAACAGGGATGGGAGGACGGGGAAAGAACTTCCAGGGATCCACCGGAAAACAAAAAGGAAGTGGACTCCCTGCACATCCCATATATAAGGTAAGTAAACCCCTCCCAACACAATGCAACACTCAACCAGGCCTTAACCCTTAGCTACACTCCAGGCTAGTCGCCCTGCACTTCCGTTATCTAACTTGTTTTGTTCTCTTGATATCCTTTGGTGAAAAGACTCAGGAGCTGCTGATTGGTGGCTGCACATTTATGCCTCATGTTATTTAGGGGTTAAAGCTTCGATTTGGCCCCAACACTTCCACAAGGGCCCACCGGAGTTGGAGCTTGCTACTTGCTCTGCAAATACAAGTGCGCAACTGAGGCACAAAAATAGGCTCCGCCCATCTCACTCGATGTTTTGAAGCCGAAATGAACCGCACCAGAGCAGTATGAAACTAGCTAAGTGGGTTCATTAACCCAAAAAGGAAGCCAAGATTACCCTTCAATAAAGCCTCAAAAACGTTACTACCAAAAACGTTATCAGCACTCCCAGTTCAATAAACGTTTGCCCACAAACATTAAAACTCAGTGTCAACCATTTTTTATCAGCCCCTATATGCAAGCTTAGTAATACCCCTCTTCTCTTAGGATTACTGCTTACCCTTACCCTCATGTGAATACTGTCAGCCATTCTGAAATACCACAGTCTCTCCAGAAAAAATGACTGAACATACCTCACTGCTTATAACGTTCCTCACACTGAAGTTTCTTGTACTCCTCAGCCATTCTGTGGGAACTGCTCTGGATCTTAGTGACAAATGCTAAGATCGTCAGCCTCCAGGCAGAAGTCTTCATCCATCTGCTGCCTGAGAGTAAATAGTACACACCGGTACCATTTAAAATAAAAAAATTCTTGCTTGAAGAAAATAAAAACTAACATTTTATCACCTCTTTCACTTTACCCTTCCTAGTACTTAGAGTAGGCAAAGAGAATGACTGGGGGGTGGAGCTATATAGACAGCTCTGCTGTGGTGCTCTTTGCCACTTCCTGTTAGCAGGAGGATAATATCCCACAAGTAAAGGATGAATCCGTGGACTCGTATCTTATAGAAGAAATAAAAATAAACCCTAAGCTAGCTACAATGTAACTATTAGTTATATTGTAGCTAGCTTAGGGTTTATTTTATAGGTAAGTATTTAGTTTTAAATAGGAATAATTTATTTAAATGATAGGAATATTTATTTATATTTAAATTATATTTAAGTTAGAGGGTGTTAGGGTTAGACTTAGGTTTAGGGGTTAATAAATTTAATATAGTGGTGGCGACGTTGGGGCGGCAGATTAGGGGTTAATAAATGTAGGTAGGTGGTGGCGGCGGGGCGGCAGATTAGGGGTTAATAAGTATAATGTAGGTGGCAGCGGTGGGGCAGATTAGGGGTGTTTAGACTCGGGGTACATGTTAGGGTGTTAGGTGTAAACGTTACCATAGGAATCAATGGAATATCGGGCAGCAGCGAACATAAGCTTTCGCTGCTTTCAGATTCCTATGGTATCCGCCGCCTCCAGGGCACACTGGGCCGGAATAGTGGTACGCTGGGCCGAAATAGTGGCGAGCGTACCTGGTAGATATTTGATAACTAGCAAAAGTAGTCAGATTGTGCCGAATTTGCGTTCGGAACATCTGTAATGACGTAAGCATCGATCTGTGTCGGACTGAGTCCGGTGGATCGTATGTAACGTCACAAGATTCTACTTTTGCCGGTCTGTAGGGTTTGATAACTAAGGGGAATCAGGCTCGCTACAAATACGCTGCGGAATTCCACCGTATTTGCGGTTGACTGCTTGATAAATAGATGCCTATGAGTCCACCTGTTAGTTCATCGACTTACATAAAGATGGTTACAGGTTACAGTGATGCAAGGCAGTCCCTCTACCATTATGATATTAGCTTGCGCTGTCCAGGTGCTGAACCAAAAATGGTCTGATTCCTAAGCTTGCATTACTGCTTTTTCAAATAAAGATACAATGAGAACAAAAAAAAATGATAATAGGAGTAAATTAGAATGTTTCTTAAAATTACATGCGCTTCATGAGTCATGAAAGAAAATAATTTGTTTTTCATATCCCTTTAATGTTACAATGCTGCATAATAAGTTGGCATTTTATAAATAATAATAATGGCATAAATGTAAAAAACAACATTGTCTACAAGAAGCCACCCTCCTTAATGTAGAATTCTGGTCAGATTATTCCTACAGCTGCTGCTATATTTAGGGTGCTGGCATTTGTATGGGGCACAGGAAACTCCGTGCTCAGATTCACCAACACAGACAAGAACAAGGGCCATTTTATAAGGAGGCAACAAAATAAATAAATACAGCACATTCAGATGAGACAGGAAAAGTACAAAACTGAACAGGAATTATCTCAACAAATTCAACCCGGGAGAGCTACAAAGAATTTCACAAAACATTTTGTTCTGCAGTTGTGTGGTGGCGCCAGGACCAGTAAAGGCTCTTGGCACATGATTCTGATTGGTGCAACATGGAGCCAATCACATATGCTGCAAGTACTTGGTGAGCATAGGGTCATCTTAATTATGTTTTCCTTTTCTAGTGCCCGAGTTTGTAACTAGCGGTTTAAGGGCACTGCCAACGTAGTCTCAAGTCTCTTCCCAAGCAGCTGTGCCAACCTGCCCTCTATCTTGTTTGGTAACATTTCCTCTTTAATGATGCCCTATCTCTGGGTATACAAACTGCTCTCGTGTCCTGTGATTTCGCTATTTATATAGCTATTTTTAGTTTAAGGTCTCCTGCACCGAAAGCAAATTTCCCGTGAGATGAGCAGAGGTGACAGAATATATTAAATGGATTCACAAAATGACAGGGAGCAAAGCAGAACAGCAATAAATGTGCATCAATTCATTAAAGGGACAGGAAGACTGAAATTAAACTTTCATTCAGATAGAGAAGCAAATTCCAAAAAAGTTCCAATAAGTTCTACTAAATTTGCTTCGTTTTCTTGGTATCCTTGCTTATCTTTGAGAAAGTGCCAGAGCGGCATGAAACGCGGCAGGAGACGTAATTTTAATACCATTTGTACATACACACTTCTCAAATATCCTCTAATTGTGACTTTTAAAGTTCCTGATTAATTATATTTTTTATAGAAATAATGTCTGTACTGCAGTGAAATCTGCCACTTTATGTCAATAGAAACAGTGGATGGTGGGAACCCAGAAAGCAGTAATACTTGTTGTGATTTATCCTTGCTTAAAGGGAAATAAAACCCAAAATTCTTATTTCATGATTCAGATAGAGAATACAATTTTAAAAAAAACTTTCCAATTTACTTTTATTATCTAATATGCTTCATTCTCTCTGTATCCTTTGTTGAAGAAGCAGCAGTGCACTACTGGGAACTAGCTGAGCGAATAACATGAGGCATAAATGTGCAGCCACCAATCAGCAGCTCCTGAGTCTTTTCACCAAAGGATATCAAGAGAACAAAACAAGTTAGATAAAGGAAGTGCAGGGCGACTAGCCTGGAGTGTAGCTAAGGGTTAAGGCCTGGTTGAGTGTTGCATTGTGTTGGGAGGGGTTTACTTACCTTATATATGGGATGTGCAGGGAGTCCACTTCCTTTTTGTTCCGGTGGATCCCTGGAAGTTCTTTCCCCGTCCACCCATCCCTGTTATACAATGTTATGTTTTATTGTATGGGCGGCAATCGATTTCTTTAGCGTCGCTATATGAGGCTAGGTTGTCTGAGGCAGGAAGAGAGTTACTCAAACTACTTCCTTAAGTCCAAGGACAGCAGCTTGAGCGCCCCAGTTATTGACATGCTGTTCGACAAATCAATGCTGGACCTACTGGTATGGAGTTTCTATTGATGGCACCCTAGTCTGGCGGGTGATCAGGATCACGGCTGCAAGCTCTAAGGAGGGTTGAGTGACTGCCATTGCAGTCAGGGTGACGCCCCTGGCTCGGTAGCTTGGGCGTGCTCTGGCTGGTTATGATGGTCCGAGAACTCCCTAAGACAAAAGCTGCGTAGAGTATCTCCGCCTTGTGGTCTGCAGCAGTGTCCCCTGTCCATTTTCTAGAAGGGGTTATATAATTAGTTATCTAGGCCCCGATTGCCGCCACCCGTGTTTTACCTGTTGTTTGCCAGTTCCCATTGCTGGGTATTAATAAATACGACCCACGGGTCTTTCACCCACCTAATGTGTTGAGTCTTTATTGACAAAAGTTATTAAGTTCAGCTGTTAAGCTAAGTTATTAAGTTATTGCTAATTTAATGTTATGGTCAGCCACTCAAGAAGAGTAGGGCATTTAATCCCTTAAAGAAGTGAATTGGAAAGTTGTTTAAAAAAAAATCACATGCTCTATCTGAATCATGAAATAAAAATGTGGGTGTAATGTCCCTTTAAAGCTTGTTAGGCACAGAAGTGAGCATGTGTCTGACGTTCTCTGGCAGCTCTGTTTGCAACAATATATTGTCACAAGCATTGCTGCCATAGAGTGATAAAGACACATGCTCACTCCTGAGCCTATCTAGGTTAACTATTTCTTACCAAGAAAAATATCATTTGATAATAGAAATAAATTGTAACGTCTTTAATTCTGAATCTTGAAAGTATAATTTGGGCTTCACTGCCCCTTTAACAAGATCAGTCATTATTGCTACACTAATATACAACACTGTGTTCCTGCTCTGCTCTGTGGGTATCACCTAGTAACAAGTAGCCGGGGAGTGCGTAGGTGCCCTGGCATAGGGGGCACTGGGAAAACCACTCACATGTTCCCAATACTGTTTTATATTCTCTCTTTAGTGCCATTATATGGTTATCACAAGCACTGTATGGTGATTATATAAAATCACAGGTTCCTATAGCTAATTATATTCTCTCTTTAGTGCCATTATATGGTTATCACAAGCACTGTATGGTGATGATATAAAATCACAGGTTCCTATAGCTAATTATATTCTCACTTTAGTGCCATTATATGGTTATCACAAGCACTGTATGGTGATGATATAAAATCACATGTTCCTATTACTAATTATATTCTCTCTTTAGTGCCATTATATGGTTATCACAAGCACTGTATGGTGATGATATAAAATCACATGTTCCTATTACTAATTATATTCTCTCTTTAGTGCCATTATATGGTTATCACAAGCACTGTATGGTGATGATATAAAATCACATGTTCCTATTACTAATTATATTCTCTCGTTAGTGCCATTATATGGTTATCACAAGCACTGTATGGTGAGGATATAAAATCACAGGTTCCTATAGCTAATTATATTCTCTCTTTAGTGCCATTATATGGTTATCACAAGCACTGTATGGTAATGATATAAAATCACAGGTTCCTATTACTAATTATATTCTCTCTTTAGTGCCATTATATGGTTATCACAAGCACTGTATGGTGATGATATAAAATCACATGGTCCTATAACTGTTTTATATTCTTTCTTTAGTGCCATTATATGGTTATCACAAGCACTATATGGTGATGATATAAAATCACATGGTATAGATTATATTTGTATATTAAAGAGATATCAAGTAAAGAATGAAATCTTTAATAAAATGTTTCCATAACAAAATTAAACTGTGTACTTACATTATTATTATTTCTCCCTGCTCACAGGGGCTGCAGTACCTCTCCCCATACTGGAGTATGGAGCTTTTCTATATACAAGATAATGCTACAGAGCGATTGCTTGCAGCTGTGCACAAGCTAAATTCCATCAGGTCTCTGATAAGCCACAGGTTTTTAAAGGTCTGTTTTCTATGACTTACTTTTAAGATATGGGGGATTTTAATCTCATGCTTTTATCTTCACCATAATGCAAATGAGAGTGAATGTATATATATATATATATATATATATATATATATATATATATATATATATATATATATATATATCATCTAGTTATAAAGCAGATATTAAATGTGTTCAGCTAAATACATACAAGGTGCTATATGACTGTGCACTAGTCCTTAGACAAGCTCAGTAACAAATGACAACATCTACCCAGACAATAAACCATTAAAAATAAAGGTTGCCTTTGCTAAACAGCTGAGTATTTAGTCATCAGCATATAGTAACCATCATGTACAAGGATATGATATATGTATCCCTAGCAAATTCTGCAAGATACTTGCCTTGATTAGCTCAGGATATTGGCCCCAGGGAAGTGCAGTGTATAAATGATTTATTATATGCTACAGATTTGTATAGTTTGGGTCCCTGTGGGATGGAGCGCTTGGAGAGCAGGACAGACCAGTGGCTGAGAGAAGGCAGGTGAGTAATACAGTTCTGGGGATCCCACAATCTCTAGTTAGGTCACCTGAACATTCAAAGGCAGAGCTGTAAATACACCTGTTCCATGTGGGAGGTGCTAATGACTTATTGCTAGTGCTACTATGGCTTTGTGTTGTTGGTTAGTGGACTGGACACCAGTTCATTTCAGGACAAAAGTTCTCCTTTACTTAAAGGGACAGTGAGTCTATTCCAAGAAAGGTATGGTATAAAAAGATAGATAATGCCTTTACTACCTATTCCCCAGCTTTGCACAACCAACATTGTTATACTAATATACTTTATGACCTTTAAACCTCTAAAGCTGTGCCTTTTTCTAAGTCCCTGCAGGCCACCTTTACCTAAGTGCATTTTATTAGCTTTTCACAACAATACACTGCTAGTTCATGTGTGCCATATAGATAACATTGTGCTTACTCCTGTGGAGTTACGAATGAGTCAGCACTGATTGGCTAAAATTTAAGTCTGTAAATAGAACTGAGATAAGGTGGCAGTCTGCAGAGGCTTAGATAAAGGTAATCACACAAAAAAGTATATTAGAGGGACATTACACACTACATTTTTGCATAAATGTTTTGTTGATGATCCCTTTATATAGCGCATCTGGTGTGTTTTTAATTTTTTTTTATTGTTTTGCTTATTTTTAAATAACATTGTGCTGATTTTCAGACTCCTAACCAAACCCCAACGTTTTAGAAGTATACTGATGTATTCAGACTTCAGACTGCTTCTGTTTGTTTTTATATGCAGGGGAGGGGGGTTCTGCTTCCAGTCCCTTTCAGTGGGTGTCCCAGGCTTATGTCATTAACTGTGCTAAATTGGGTGCGTCTAAGTATCTGTGCATATTATTCTTTATAGTAGTGTCTATTTCATGCAATAACTCTGCAAACCGAAAACTGTGTGTTACATTATTCCCTGAACCATTTATCCCAAGGTAACAGGAGCTAAAATGACTCTCCTTGTACCCATAACCACAAGCCCCTGCCAGGCAGAGCTCACTGATAAACAATAAAATAAAAGGTAAACGCTTTGTTTTCACATTAAAACATTTTGGAGCCCTGCTGAATGTAACAAGCAGTGGCGTCACTAGGGTTGGTGTCACCCGGTGCGGTAAGTTATGGTGTCACCCCCCCCCCCCCCAGAAAGCAGACACACACAAAAACACAGGCACACACACATACAAACACTCAGACACACTTAAAAACATACTCAGATGCACACACAAACACTCGGAAACACACTCAGACACACACACAAAAACACACACACAAAAACACTGAGACACACACACACAAAAACTCAGACACACACTTACAAAATATGTAAACTGCACTGCATTAATTATAAAGCTCATGCCTAGAGCTGCTCCCTGGCTCAGCAGAGCATCAAATGAAAGATAAACAGAGCACTCTAAAAATAAATCACTAAAGAAAAGTTTTAGGTGCAAACTATGAAAATTCTGCTCTCTGACTCTGTTCCAAGCCTGTCAGTGCACAGCCCCGGACCGCGTGCCTACCGCTTCTTATGGCCAATCACCTCTGCACTCTGCCCACCCCCAGACCCCCGCCCGCCCTCCTACCTGTTCAGTGTGCACTTAGTGTACCATAACCGTAATGGTCTGGTGGGCATCATACTTGGCTCCTTCATTTTAAAGACAGTGTCAAACAGTCATGCGGTCAGGTGCCAGGCATCCCCTCATGATTTGCCAGTTCCCGTTTAGAGAGACAGCACAGCAGTGAGTGACTCCACTGCTCCACATGTCACTGAGCAGTGAGCACAGATAGGCAGGCAGGTTTAGGCTAGCAGCGCAACTTTGCAAGCCCCACGGCATGCCCACAACATTCATAGCGAAATTGGGCAGGGGAGAAGCAAAGTACAAACAAGCAAAAGCATCCGGGAAAACTATTTGTTGAAATTGCAGCACTGGCTCAAGGGGCAAAAAAATTGTGTGTCTACAACTTCCCCAGTCCCACCAATGTTCACAAATGCCAGCCCCTCTAATAAAAAAAAAATCTATGCATCTCAACATTGTATTTCTTTGAATTTCAATAAAATTTAAAAAAAAAAAAAAAAAAAAAAAATTTTTTTTTTTTTTTTTTTTTTTTGGTGTCACCCCCTGGAGGGTGTCACCCGGGTGCGGCCCGCCCCCCCCGCCCCCCCCTAGTGACGCCACTGGTAACAAGGATAATGTTAGTTGCTAGGAGAGATTTCATTCCACAACATAAATACCTGCGATCCCCAAGAGAGACACTGTGTAGCTGGACTTTATATTTCAGTTTATATGACAAGTGCCCCTCACCACAGAGTCTGCAGGGACCCCAAGGGCCCTCACATGAGTAACACCAATTAATTCCTGTAAAATGTTTAATAAGCGAAGCCAAGGCCTCGCTTGTACAACATCAGAGCGCTGGGACCTACAGCACATTGTAAATAAATCTATTACCCTGATAGGCAGCCATGTTATTTACGTTATTTGTCTAAAGCAAGAATAGATCGGTTTTATTTAAACCAAGTTGGTGACTGAGACTGAAGCCGACAGGGTACTGTACATATAAAATACTCTAATTACACCAATTTGTTTTCTCTGCACTCAGGTTAAACACAGTAACATACTCTGGTGCAGGACACAACCACTGATTGTTGGATACGTATGTATGCCTCACATGATAGGTCCTGGGAGCACAACGTTCGCTGTTTTATCCCATTTTCACGTTATACACCTAATTAAAAAAAAGGTTTTTTGTTTCAAAATAAAATGTTATAATGAAATAGAGCATTTTATTTCTCACAGTATTATGTATTTTTTTCATTGGGATCAGAACCAGTTAGTTTTAATGTGTTACGTTACATAAAGAGCTTCCCTTGATAACAAGTAACAGAATAGAAACCTTGTCTTATAAACCCAAACTAAAAGATGTTTAATTATGCTTCAAAGCACTGCCTTTTTATGATGTATTTTTTCTTATTTCCTGTAATTTAATGCTGAAAGTTGCGGGGGGGGGGGGTTCACTGCCCACCAGGGAGGATGTTTTGCATAGTACAGTCTAGCAACATGCTACACAGTAAGTCCACGATGAGAACAGGAGTTTATTTATATTTGGCCCTAATTGCTAAAATAAGATCAACAGACTGAAAAGGCTTTTCAAATGATGTGTCCTTGGATTGTAAAACAATGCAAAAATTGGCTACTTGTCTATAAGGAGGTTCTACCATTGCCTTGCCTTTACTTGTCCATAAGGAGTTTCTACCATTGCCCTGTCCTTACTTGTCCATAAGGAGGTTCTACCATTGCCTTGTCCTTACTTGTCCATAAGGAGGTTCTACCATTGCCTTGTCCTTACTTATCCATAAGTAGGTTCTACCATTGCCTTGTCCTTACTTATCCATAAGTAGGTTCTACCATTGCCCTGTCCTTACTTGTCCATCAGGAGGTTCTGTCAATCCCCTGTCCATACTTGTCCATAAGGAGGTTCTACCATTGCCCTGTCCTTACGTGTTTTTATGGAGGTTCTACCATTGCCCTGTCCTTACTTTTCCATAAGGAGGTTCTACCATTGCCCGGTCCTTACGTGTCAATATGGAGGTTCTACCATTGCCCTGTCCTTACTTTTCCATAAGGAGGTTCTACCATTGCCTTGTCCTTACTTATCCATAAGAAGGTTCTACCATTGCCTTGTCCTTACTTATCCATAAGAAGGTTCTACCATTGCCTTGTCCTTACTTGTCCATCATGAGGTACTACCACTGTTTTGTCATTACATGTCCATATAAAGTTTCTACTATTGCCCTTTGTTTACTTTTCCATAAGGAGGATATATCATTGCCTTATCCTTACTTGTCCATATAGAGGTTCTACTATTGCATTTTCCTTACTTGTCCATAAGGAGTTTCTTCTATTGCCCTGAGTATACTTATCTATATGGAGATTCTACAGTTTCCCTGTTCTTACTTGTCCATTGTTTGGCTTCTTAAAAATATCACATAGAAAAAAGCATAGACTATAAAATGTAAGTAATACAGAAGAGGAAACTGAGTAGACATATTTCATGCTTAGTCCTCTTGACAGCAGCTGAAAGTACCAGAAACTGGTACTATATGGCACGCAATAGGCATGGGTCTCACTGGTCACAATTCACTAAAGCTGTCTCTAGGCTCTCCAATCTCCTTGGAATTTCGATCTCAGTGGTGGCGGTTCTAGGAGTGAGCAAGGGGTGCAAATAATCTTCTATTTTCCATTGGGCTGAGGAGGAGTGTAAAAGGGTAAAAATGACTAATTCCTGCCCTTTCCTTTTAGGCAGGCTATGTCCCACAACTGCCTAAGCACATCCCCTGACACCACCCTCACAACAACTGCATTTTTCCTGACCTTTTCCCACTTGTGGAACACCAGCTACTAAATCCAGGAGTGTTACCACTCCCCCCACCCCCACCCCCCATAAGATTTCTGCAACCACCACTGTTTGAGCTTTAACAGTTCTTATGTTACTCTTTGCAACTTACTCACTTATCTCTACATTATTTAGTAAATATGCTGCACAAAATATCTACTGAGGCTAGGGAGGGCTTTAGTGTATTGAGACCACTGAAGTGAATCAGAATTAATACAATTTTAAACAGGCTCTATTAAGTTTTCAAGCAAATACTTATTTACTGTTTTTAGCTCTGTGATAAATAAATCTCAGCCATGGACACTGGAGCTTTGACTTGACTTATAGATGGTTAGATACAACATCATGCTATGAATATTATCTTACAAACCATAAGGGATACTGAGCATTAGGAGGTGTTTAATGTCTTATTGAGTTTGGATTGTGGGCAAAGAGTATGTGACTCTTGTGAAAGCTTAAGAAATAATTGCCAGCACAAGACGGCACTGAGCTATAATCATATCACATTGTTCCCGAGTGCTGCTGTGATTCTGGGCTAATAACTCGTTATGCGAGAGACACACAGTGTCACAGCTGGGGCAGACACCCAGCCAGAGGCTATGTCCTAATGACAAATTCTTGTAATGCATCAGCGGGATGTCACAGGGGCAGGTCACTCTCCTGATGAACCACCAGCCACATCCAAGAGAAGAATGATGAAGTTGTAGTTCTGTGTGAGCTTGTATGAAAGACGAGGACATAAATCTAATCAGACATATTAATATAAAGTTTCTGAAACTCCCTACAGCTGGGGAAGCTTACGCTATGCATAGGAACCCTGGCACACACTATACACAGTAACCCTGGCACACACTATGCACAGGAACCCTGGCACACACTATACATGGTAACCCTGGCACACACTATACATGGTAACCCTGGCACACACTATAGACTGTAACCCTGGTACACACTATGCACAGGAACCCTGGCACACACTATACATGGTAACCCTGGCACACACTTTAGACGGTAACCCTGGCACACACTATGCACAGGAACCCTGGCACACACTATGCACGGTAACCCTGGCACACACTATGTATGGTAACACTGACACACACTATGTACAGTAACCCTGGCACACACTATACACAGGAACCCTGGAACACATTATACATGGTAACCCTGGCACACACTATAGACGGTAAACCTGGTATACACTATGCACAAGAACCCTGGAAAACACTATACATGGCAACCCTGGCACACACTATGTACAGTAACACTAGCACACACTATGTACAGTAAACCTGGCACACACTATGTACAGTAACACTGATACACAGCATGTACAGTAACCCTGGTACACACTATGTACAGTAAACCTGGCACACACTGTGTACAGTAACACTGGCACACACTATATACAGTATCACTGGCACACATTATATACATTATCACTGGCACACACTATATACAGTAACACTGGCACACATTATACACAGTAACACTGGCACACACTATATACAGTAACCCTAGCACACACTATATACAGTAACACTGGCACACACTATATACAGTAACCCTAGCACACACTATATACAGTAACACTGGCACACACTATATACAGTATCACTGGCACACATTATATACATTATTACTGGCACACACTATATACAGTAACACTGGCACACATTATACACAGTAACACTGGCACACACTATATACAGTAACACTGGCACATATGTACAGTAACCCTGGCAAACACTATGTACAGTAACCCTGGTACACACTATACACAGGAACCCTGGCACACACTATGGACGGTAACCCTGGCACAAACTATACATAGTAACCCTGGCACACACTATGGACGGTAACCCTGGTACACACTCTGCACAGGAACCCTGGCACACACTATGCACTGTAATCCTGGCACACACTATGTACGGTAACCCTGGCACACACTATGTACAGTAACCCTGGCACATAATATACACAGGAACCCTGGCACACACTATACATGGTAACCCTGGCACACACTATGTACAGTAACACTGGCATATACTATGTACAGTAACACTGGCACACACTATGTACAGTAACACTGGTATATTCTATGTACAGTAACCCTGGCACACACTATATAGAGTAACACTGGCACATACTATGTACAGTAGCCCTGGCAATACAGTAACCCTGGCACACACTATATACAGTAACCCTAGCACACACTATAACTATATATACAGTAACCCTGGCACACACTATATACAGTAACACTGGCACACACTATATACAGTAACCCTGGCACACACTATATACAGTAACCTTGGCAAACACTATATACAGTAACACTGGCATACACTATGTACAGTAACCCTGGCTCACAATATTTACAGTAACCCTAGCACACACTATATACAGTAACCCTAGCACACACTATATACAGTAACACTGGCATACACTATGTACAGTAACCCTGGCTCACAATATTTACAGTAACCCTAGCACACACTATATACAGTAACCCTAGCACACACTATATACAGTAACACTGGCACACACTATGTACAGTAACCCTGGCTCACACTATTTACAGTAACCCTAGCACACACTATATACAGTAACCCTAGCACACACTATATACAGTAATTCTGGCACACACTATATATAGTAACCCTAGCACACACTATATACAGTAACCCTGGCACACACTATGTACAGTAACCCTAGCACACACTATATACAGTAACCCTGGCACACACTATATACAGTAACCCTGGCACACACTATATACAGTAACCCTAGCACACACTATATACAGTAACCCTGGCACACACTATGTACAGTAACCCTAGCACACACTATATACAGTAACCCTGGCACACACTATATACAGTAACCCTGGCTCACACTATGTACAGTAACCCTAGCACACACTATATACAGTAACCCTAGCACACACTATATACAGTAACCCTGGCACACACTATATACAGTAACTCTGGCACACACTATATACAGTAACACTAGCACACACTATATACAGTAACACTGGCACACACTATGTACAGTAAGCCTGGATCACACTATTTACAGTAACCCTAGCACACACTATATACAGTAACCCTAGCACACACTATTTACAGTAACCCTAGCACACACTATATACAGTAACACTGGCACACACTATGTACAGTAACCCTGGATCACACTATTTACAGTAACCCTAGCACACACTATATACAGTAATGCTGGCACACACTATATACAGTAATCCTGGCACACACTATATACAGTAACCCTAGCACACACTATGTACAGTAATCCTAGCACACACTATATACAGTAACGCTGGCACACACTATATACAGTAACCCTGGCACACACTATATACAGTAACCCAGGCAAACACTATATACAGTAACCCAGGCAAACACTATATACAGTAACCCTAGCACATACTATATACAGTAACCCTAGCACACACTATATACAGTAATCCTAGCACACACTATATACAGTAACCCTGGCACACACTATTTATAGTAACCCTGGCACACACTATATACAGTAACCCTAGCACACACTATATACAGTAACCCTAGCACACACTATATACAGTAACCCTGGCACACACTATATACAGTAACCCTGACACACACTATATACAGTAACCCTAGCACACACTATATACAGTAACCCTAGAACACACTATATACAGTAACCCTAGCACACACTATATACAGTAACCCTAGCACACACTATATACAGTAACCCTAGAACACACTATATACAGTAACCCTGGCACACACTATATACAGTAACCCTAGAACACACTATATACAGTAACCCTAGAACACACTATATACAGTAACCCTAGCACACACTATATACAGTAACCCTAGCACACACTATATACAGTAACCCTGGCACACACTATATACAGTAACCCTAGAACACACTATATACAGTAACCCTAGCACACACTATATACAGTAACCCTAGCACACACTATATACAGTAACCCTGGCACACACTATATACAGTAACCCTGGCACACACTATATAAAGTAGCAGTAGCTCTTGAACACACTATATACAGTAACCCTAGCACACACTATATAAAGTAGCAGTAGCTCTTGAACACACTATATACAGTAACCCTAGCACACACTATATAAAGTAGCAGTAGCTCTTGAACACACTATATACAGTAACCCTAGCACACACTATATACAGTAACCCTGGCACACACTATGTACAGTAACCCTAGCACACACTATATACAGTAACCCTGGCACACACTATATACAGTAACCCTGACACACACTATATACAGTAACCCTGGCACACACTATATACAGTAATTCTAGAACACACTATATACAGTAACCCTAGCACACACTATATACAGTAACCCTAGCACACACTATATACAGTAACCCTGGCACACACTATATACAGTAACCCTGGCACACACTATATAAAGTAGCAGTAGCTCTTGAACACACTATATACAGTAACCCTAGCACACACTATATAAAGTAGCAGTAGCTCTTGAACACACTATATACAGTAACCCTAGCACACACTATATACAGTAACCCTGGCACACACTATGTACAGTAACCCTAGCACACACTATATACAGTAACCCTAGCACACACTATATACAGTAACCCTGGCACACACTATATACAGTAACCCTGACACACACTATATACAGTAACCCTGACACACACTATATACAGTAACCCTGGCACACACTATATACAGTAACCCTAGAACACACTATATACAGTAACCCTAGCACACACTATATACAGTAACCCTGGCACACACTATATACAGTAACCCTGGCACACACTATATAAAGTAGCAGTAGCTCTTGAACACACTATATACAGTAACCCTAGCACACACTATATAAAGTAGCAGTAGCTCTTGAACACACTATATACAGTAACCCTAGCACACACTATATACAGTAACCCTGGCACACACTATGTACAGTAACCCTAGCACACACTATATACAGTAACCCTAGCACACACTATATACAGTAACACTGGCACACACTATATACAGTAACCCTGACACACACTATATACAGTAACCCTGGCACACACTATATACAGTAACCCTAGAACACACTATATACAGTAACCCTAGCACACACTATATACAGTAACCCTGGCACACACTATATACAGTAACCCTGGCACACACTATATAAAGTAGCAGTAGCTCTTGAACACACTATATACAGTAACCCTAGCACACACTATATAAAGTAGCAGTAGCTCTTGAACACACTATATACAGTAACCCTAGCACACACTATATAAAGTAGCAGTAGCTCTTGAACACACTATATACAGTAACCCTAGCACACACTATATAAAGTAGCAGTAGCTCTTGAACACACTATATACAGTAACCCTGGCACACACTATATAAAGTAGCAGTAGCTCTTGAACACACTATATACAGTAACCCTGGCACACACTATATACAGTAACCCTGGCACACACTATATAAAGTAGCAGTAGCTCTTGAACACACTATATACAGTAACCCTAGCACACACTATATAAAGTAGCAGTAGCTCTTGAACACACTATATACAGTAACCCTAGCACACACTATATACAGTAACCCTGGCACACACTATATACAGTAACCCTGGCACACACTATATAAAGTAGCAGTAGCTCTTGAACACACTATATACAGTAACCCTAGCACACACTATATAAAGTAGCAGTAGCTCTTGAACATACTATATACAGTAACCCTAGCACACACTATATAAAGTAGCAGTAGCTCTTGAACACACTATATACAGTAAGCCTTCATGTGTCAGGTTTTGTAATTTGGGGGATTTGAGAGGTTAGTAATTTGTTTGTTATTAGTCAGGACAAACCACAGATAACTTTAATATAATGAAATGCGGGAATGTTGCAGGACTAAATCTCACCGGCATCATGCAATCTGCCTCTTTTACGGCGATGTATCAGCCAATAAGGCATTGGGTTATGAGTTTACTTTAGCAGCAACTGACAGAACTTTCACAATTAAAAATATTTTGTGACCTTTAAAAAAGTAATAAAAATCGTTTTTTTAAATAATGTAATTGTTTTCATTTGTAATACTTTTAAATAAGCAACTAATAATGGTAACATTGTCCACTTCCCAATAGGCAAAGTGTGAGCTTTTGTTGGTATGAGGAGAGAGAGAGCTGTTTTGCATTCTGCTCAGACCTGTGAGAAAACTCTACAAATTACCCTGGATTCCTTGTTCAGCAAATCGCTGACACTGCCAAACCTATTTAACATAGCAAAGAACAGGATCTGAAACTGTACTGACATAAAATACCTGACAAGCAATATAGTATCATGTTTGTATAGCAGTATATGTAGGAAAGTGAAATTAAAGGGACAGTATACACTACTATAAAGAAGAATATGCACAGATACTGATGGAAAAATCCAGTATAAAACCTTTTAAAAACTTACTTAGAAGCTCCCAGTTTAGCACTGTTGATAAGGTTAGGCTGGGACACCCAATGAAAGGGGCTGAGAAAGAAGGGAGAGCGCCCCCTCCCCCAAAATATAAAAAGACTGATTAGACAAACAGGAGCAAATAAGAATCTGTAGACATCAGTATACAACTGATACTTTGGGGCTTGGTTAATAGTCTGAAAATCGGCACAATGTTATTTAAAAATAAGCAAAACTATACATTTTTACAAAACCATTCCCAGATGAGCTATATAAATGGGTCATCGACAAAACATTTATGCAAAAATATATCAAGTGTACAATGTCTCTTTAAATAGTTACATAACAAACTAAGTACAAAGTGGGAAATGGACAAAACGCGTAGTCGTTGAATATCACGTTCAGTATTTGATTTGCCTTCTCATTCGAAAAATATAAAGAACAGCCCTGTGCAATCCACAGGGCAATGGAAAATCATATTCAGATAGTTTGTCATTTTAAACAACTTTACTTCTGTTATCAATTTTGTGTCATTCTTTTGGTATCTTTTGTTAAAGGTGCAGCAATTCACTACTAGTAGCTAGCTGATCACATTGGTAAACCAAGGCATTTATGTGCAGCCACAAATCAGCAGCTAGCTCCAAGCCTTTTCCTTTTCAACAAAGGATAGCAAGAGAACGAAGCAAATTAGAAGATAGAAATAATTTGGAAAGTTGTTTAAAATTGTATGCTCCATCTAAATCATGAAAGAAACATGTTGGGTTTCCTGTCCCTTTAAGGAGTAACTGGTTAAAAATGTGATACAATTTAAATGTAAAATCCTATCCAATGTTTCCAGAAACTAAAAAGTCAGTTGTTGGTGGGTGAGGCACAAGGTGTATCTAATGAGAGGTAATAACGTCATAACAGCAAGCAAGAGTCTAATGACAGTGACAGTATTTCTGTATCATAAATCATAAGAGAGAAAGGAAGTTATAACGATCTCAGGTAAGTACTATATCCTTTTGTCTCTTGTCCTGTTACTGTTATGGCTTTGTATATATCTAGACCATGGGAACGCATATTCATGTTACAGATAATAATACCAAGGGGCTGATAGATATTTGTGTGTAGTCCCTACTTTGTGCCTCTATGCCATTAAATGTGTATTTTTTCTGGGCACATACATAAGGTACAAGTCACACGTAGATTTATTAGCTTTATGATCTCAGTCTGTAATTAAACTGTACTAATTTTATCTCTTGATATTCCCTAGTGAGATTATTTATACCTACGTCTATGAGAAAGCTTTAGTTACAGCAGTAATGTGTGTAGGTGTGTGCTAAGGCGATGCCCACACCTGTGCCCAGTGACATCACCCCTATCACACACACTGCCACCAACGCACTAAAATATCTCTGCTTATGGAGTACCTGTGTATTCCTGATTCAGTCTCTGATTAGTAATCTGGCAGCCAAGTGTACACAAAATAATATTATTGTGTGGTATTGTAACATTTTATCGATTAACCCACCAGCAAAATGTACCCTGGCAGAATGTGACACTAGGTACATACCTAGAACCTCACCATTACAAAGAATATCACCCTGACTCTTGACCTCATGGAAAGATCTAAGAAAAGGGGCTGAACCAAGACTTTCATGCAAGTTTACCTCCATAGACAATACTAGGATTCCTACGATCCAGGGGAGGTACGCTAGTGTAATGGTGAAGATAGTTAGAATCAAGATCCGCCAGCACTCTTCGTCATATCAAAGAAGATAGAGTCCTATGGTGAAATGAAATACAAGAGGCGCAACATAGGGTAATAAAGTAGATACAAAGTAGCCTGCGAGTACGCTGGGCCGGTCACTGCTGTAATCCCTGACGCAACTTGACGCTGGAGCCTGGGCATCACACCTGAGTCTTTCGGTGACTCTTTGGTCCCGTACTGCTTGAATAGGCACTCCGGTTGTGCTGCTTCACTTGTGAGTAGCTTTTTGGAGGGAGGCTCTGACCCACAGGCTACTTTGTATCTACTTTATTACCCTATGTTGCACCTCTTGTATTTCTTTTTACCTCCATAGAAAAGCTTACTAGAATGTAGATTTTCGCAGGGAAGAGTGAATGTGACAGGGGTGCACCTGGCACTGATAGCACATACAGATCAGATCATACTGTTTTCAGGGTAATTTAACTTGCATATGTTTTACAAACTTGTATTTTTCCTTCACTTTCATAAGCACATTGCAAATTTTGGGACAAACTCTGCAGCCATCATTGAGGGCTAGATTACGAGTAGCGCACTAACTGTTGCACAAAAGTAAAAAGGGGCACTTTGTGTGCGTCGGAAGTAGCATATTTCAAGTTGAAAGTAAACATTTAACACACAACTTCAGAGCTCTGGTTAACTGTTACGCTCAACTAAAATGTTGCACAAAACACATCAAAATGATATTTAAAACCACTGTTACACTCATAGGGGCCTATTGATTAAAGGTCTTGCAGACCTGATCCGACAGTGCGGATCAGGTCCGCAAGACCTTGCTGAATGCGGAGAGCAATACGCTCTCCATATTCAGCATTGCACCAGCAGCTCACAAGAGCTGCTGGTACAACGCTGCCCCCTGCAGACTCACGACCAATCAGCCGCCAGCAGGGAGGTGTCAATCAACCCGATCATACTCGATCGGGTTGATTTCCGGCGATTCCTGTCCGCCTCATCAGAGCAAGCGGACAGGGTTATGGAGCAGCGGTCTTTAGATCGCTGCTTCATAACTGCTGTTTCTGGCAAGTCTGAAGACTCGCCAGAAACACGGGCCCACAAGCTCCGTTCGGAACTTGATAAATGGGCCCCATAATAACATTATCTAATAAAATTATTTAAACAAATATTGCTTAAAAAAGTGAAATAGTGTTATGTTATTATTTAGTTATTAGGTATAATAGTCTCAGATACCAGTTTATTTAGCATTGAAAACACTCTGAGGACAAAATGGTGTTCAAGGGACAATCAACACCAAAATTGTTATTGCATAAAAAGATAGATAACGCCTTTACTACCCATTCCCCAGCTTTGCACAACCAACATTGTTATATTAATATACTTCATAACATTTAAACCTCTAAATTTCTGTCTGTTTCTAAGCCACTACAGACAGCCTCTTATAACATGCTTTTTTATTTGCTTTTCACAACAGTAGACAGCTAATCCATGTGGGCCATTTAGATAACATTGTGTTCTCCCCCGTGGAGTTGTGCTCAACACAGCACTACGGCTAAAATGCAAGTCAATATATAATAAATAAATAGCCATGTAATCAGGGGGCAATCACAGAGGTTACAATTATATTAAAGGACCAGTCAACACTGTACATTTGCATAATCAACAAATGTAAGATAACAAGACAATGCAATAGCACTTAGTCTGAACTTCAAATGTCTTTATGTCTTTTTCCACTCCCCCTGTACCATGTGACAGTCATCAGCCAATCACAAATGCATACACGTACCATGTGACAGCAATCAGCCATTCACAAATGCATACACACTTATTTTTACACATGCTCAGTAGAAGCTGGTGACTCAAAAATTTAAATATAAAAAGACTGTGCACATTTTGTTAATGGAAGTAAATTAGAAAGTTGTTTAAAATTGCATGCTCTATCTGAATAATGAAAGTTTAATTTTGATTGAGTGTCCCTTTAATATAACAGTGTTGGTTATGCAAAACTAGGGAATGGGTAATAAAGGGATTATCTATCTTTTTAAACAATAACATTTTTGTTGTTGACTGTCCCTTTAATGCCCCTTATAAACAAGTCTCCTGCTTCACACATTGCCACTGGTATAATTTTGTTGCCCTCACAAAATGCTCTTGATGCTAATAATGAAACCCAGCAAACAGATGTACAGGCCTTGCAAAAATGTGACAAATATTAGCTCAAATCCTGCAGCCTCACAGCAGTCCGCGCAAAGCAAGTGATCAGTGATCTTTTGTCTGAGAATATTGGATTGTTCCATCTTTAATTTAAACAAGGTCACACAATGTGACTAGAGAGGACAACACAATGGGCGCAGAAGGTCTGATGCAGATGACCATCACACACACTCACTCCAGATCTAATTAATGTTGTCATTGGATAGCAGTTAACACCCAGGTGGAGGCATCTTAATGAACAATGCCTTGCTCTCCGGGGCTTATTAACTGCTGGGATCAGGGTATTAGTGTCCCGTTGCACTGACCTGAAGACCAATAGCAGCTGAGTTATGACCCTTTGATTTATTTATCAGGAGCCCACCAGATCCATGAGGTCAGAGGTTAGACAAGCAATTTACAGAGCAATTTGGGTGAACTCATCTGTCTGGGAGAAATCATTGGCTTTTTATTTGTCCCTAGGCTACTTACTCCTGTAGCCACAATTTATTTTTGTTAATGTTATTAATGGAGACATTAATCTTGTAGCCACAGGAATATAGAGTGTCTCAGGGGGTTGCTATTCCCTAATCTGTGGCAATATCACTGTGAAGTAGCTTTACATTCTATATGTGTGATACACTCAGTTGCTTAAATGGACATTAAACAATTGAGCACTGTGTTGTAAAAGACAGGTTTTACCACACTATCATTTTATTAGCACAAAATACAAGGCGTTGCAAATCAATTGCAGTTCAGAGAAACACCCCTTGAAATGATTAATGGGACTCATGTTACTGGTCTCTTTGCTGTGCACAATACTTGTCAATAACTTACTAACTTCTTACTTGTGTTATGTGATGAGACTTAATAAAACAAGGAACCTGAAGCATTTACAATGTGAAGAAGAATAAGTCACATGGCATTATAAAAATAAGGTTCATGTTTAATTTTATTCCAATAAACAGGAGATAACAGAAATGCTTGATCGACTGCTATGGGTTTATGAAATGCAGCTTTAGCTGAAAGTATCTGCATATTATATCCATGTCACAACAAATCTGACACACGCAGATAGTCTCACCCTCTGCATTGTTAGTTAATCTCTGCCGCTCACCTATACTTTAGCATCTGAAAAAATAAGAGAAACTCAGCTTGTGCTGTACAGTAACACTACAGAGCAGAACTGAAGTGTATGAGGTGGGGATCCTTATACAGAGTGATGCCGTAATACTATACGTAAATCGGTAAAAGGTCATTGGTTGCAGACAGCACTAACCTTACCAGTAGCCACTAGCCCTAAAACTGTTCTCTCACCTGTATCCTCTACCTGAGGCACAGATAGCACTAAAGTAAGATGTGTGAGAGAGTAATGCAGGAGATAGCGGCTGCAGTTGAGAGAGTAATGCAGGAGATAGGGGCTAGAGGTGAGAGTGTAATGAAGGAGGTAGGGGTTACAGGTGAGAGAGTAATGCAGGAGGTAGAGGCTACCTTTTAGAGAGTAATGCAGGAGATAGAGGGTTCGGGTGAGAGAGTAATCCAGGAGATAGAGGCTACAGGTGAGAGAGTAATGCAGGAGATACAGGCTGCAGGTGAGAGAATAATGCAGGAGATAGGGGCTGCAGGTGAGAGAGTAATGCAGGAGACAGAGGCTACAGGTGAGTGAGTAATGCAGGAGATAGAGGCTGCAGATGAGAAAGCAATGCAAGAGATGGAGGCTACAGGTGAGAGAGTAATACAGAAGACACAGGCTAACGAGGAGAGAGCAATGCAGGAGATAGAGGCTGCAGTTGAGAGAGTAATGCAGGAGATAGAGGCTGCAGGTGAAAGACTAATGCAGGAGATAGGGGCTGCAGTTGAGAGAGTAATGCAGGAGATAGAGACTACAGGTGAGAGTGTAATGAAGGAGATAGGGGCTACAGGTGAGAGAGTAATGCAGGAGGTAGAGGCTACCTTTTAGAGAGTAATGCAGGAGATAGAGGGTTTGGGTGAGAGAGTAATCCAGGAGATAGAGGCTACAGGTGAGAGAGTAATGCAGGAGATACAGGCTGCAGGTGAGAGAATAATGCAAGAGATGGAGGCTACAGGTGAGAGAGTAATACAGAAGACACAGGCTAACAGGGAGAGAGCAATTCAGGAGATAGAGGCTATAGATGAGAGAGTAATCCAGGAGATAGAGGCTGCAGGTGAGAGAATAATGCAAGAGATGGAGGCTACAGGTGAGAGAGTAATACAGAAGACACAGGCTAACAGGGAGAGAGCAATTCAGGAGATAGAGGCTATAGATGATAGAGTAATCCAGGAGATAGAGGCTGCAGGTGAGAGAGTAATGCAGGAGATAGAGGCTGCAGTTGAGAGAGTAATCCAGGAGACAGAGGCTGCAGGTGAGAGAGTAATGCAGGAGATAGAGGCTACAGGTGAGAGAGTAATGCAGAAGGTAGAGGCTGCAGGTGAGAGAGTAATGCAGGAGACAGAGGCTGCAGGTGAGAGAGTAATGCAAGAGATAAAGACTGCAGGTGAGAGCAATACAGGAGATAGAGGCTACAGGTTAGAGAGTAATGCAGGAGATAGAGGCTGCAGGTGAGAGAGTAATGCAGGAGATAGAGGCCTCTAGTTATCAACGTGTCTACTTACCTGCCTTCGACGGCCCCAATACGCCCGCCTAAGCTCGCCTCACATCGCCGTCGTGGACCTGAATACGCTCGCCAAAGTTATCAAAAAAGCTGTAAAAAAGCCGCACACCAAGTACGGGGCGATGAGCAGTGGACTGTGATAGTTATCACTCATCCGATCTCGCTGCTCTTCTGCTATTTCCCAGCTTTATTGATAAGCTGTCACACTAAACTACACTGTTCTACCCCCTATACCGGCGCCCCCGGAGCTACCCGCAACTAAATAAAGTTAATAACCCCTAAACCGCCGCTCCTAGACCCCGCCGCAACTATAATAAATGTATTAACCCCTAAACCGCCGCTCCTAGACCCCGCCGCAACTAAATAAAGTTATTAACCCCTAAACCGCTGCTCCTAGACCCCACCGCAACTATAATAAATGTATTAACCCCTAAACCGCTGCTCCTAGACCCCGCCGCAACTAAATAAAGTTATTAACCCCTAAACCGCCGCTCCCGGACCCTGCCGCCACCTATATTATACCTATTAACCCCTATCCTGCCCCCCTATACCGCTGCCACCTATAATAAATGTATTAACCTCTATTCTGCGGATCCCGTACCCCGCCACAACTAAATAAATTGTTTAACTCCTAAACCGCTGCTCCCGGACCCCGCCGCTACCTATATTAAACGTATTAACCCCTAATCTGCCCCCCCTACACCGTCGCCACCTATAATAAATTTATCAACCCCTATCCTGCCCCCCTATACCGCCGCAACCTATAATAAAATTATTAACCCCTAAACCTAAGTCTAACCCTAACCCTAACACCCCCCTAACTTAAATTTTAATTAAATAAATCTAAATAAATTTACTATTATTAACTAAATTATTCCTAGGTAAAACTAAATACTTACCTATAAAATAAACCCTAATATAGCTACAATGTAATTAATAATTACATTGTAGCTATTTTAGGATTTATTTTTATTTTACAGGCAAATTTCAATTTATTTTAACTAGGTACAAAAGCTATTAAATAGTTATTAACTATTTAATAGCTACCTAGATAAAATAAAGTCAAATTTACCTGTAAAATAAAAACTAACCTAAGTTACAATTACACCTAACACTACACTGTCATTAACTAAATTATTCCTATTTAAAACTACTTACCTGTAAAATAAACCCTAAGATAGCTACAATGTAATTAATAATTACATTGTAGCTATTTTATGATTTATATTTATTTTACAGGCAACTTTGTATTTATTTTAACTAGGTACAATAGTTATTAAATAGTGCAATCAGCCAATCAGATTGAGCTCGCATTCTATTGGCTGATCGTAACAGCCAATAGAATGCGAGCTCAATCTGATTGACTGATTGGATCAGCCAATCAGATTGAACTTGAATCTCATTGGCTGATTGCATCAGCCAATCAGATTTTTCCTACCTTAATTCCGATTGGCTGATAGAATCCTATCAGCCAATTGGAATTCGAGGGACGCCATTTTGGATGACGTTACTTAAAGGAATATCCATTCGTCGGGTAGGCGTCGTTGGAAGAGGAAGGCTCAGCGTCGGCTCGTTTGAAGAAGGCTCCGCTCCAGATGGATGAAGATTGAAGATGCTGCATGGATGAAGACTTCTATCAGATGGAAGACCTCTTCAGCGCCCCTTGGATGATGACTTCGGCCGCTGCGGCTGTCCTCTTCTGTTCCATCGATGGTCGGCTGGCTGAAGACGACTCAAGGTAGGATGATTTCAGGGGGTTAGTGTTAGGTTTTTTTTTAAGGGGGGTTTGGGTGGGTTAGAGTAGGGGTATGTGGGTGGTGGGTTTTAATGTTGGGGGGGTTTGTATTTTTTAACATGCAAAAGAGCTGATTACTTTGGGGCATGCCCCGCAAAAGGCCCTTTTAAGGGCTGGTAAGGTAATAGAGCTGTTAACTTTTGTAATTTAGAATAGGGTAGGGCATTTTTTTATTTTGGGGGGGCTTTGTTATTTTATTAGGGGGCTTAGATTAGGTGTAATTAGATTAAAAATCTTTATTTAATTGTATTTAATTGTAGGTATTTGTAGTTAATTAATTTAATTTATTTAATGATAGTGTAGTGTTAGGTTTAATTGTAACTTAGGTTAGGATTTATTTTACAGGTAAATTTGTATTTCTTTTAGCTAGGTAGTTATTAAATAGTTAATAACTATTTAATAACTATTGTATCTAGTTAAAATAAATACAAAGTTACCTGTAAAATAAATATAAATCCTAAAATAGCTACAATGTAATTATTAATTACATTGTAGCTATCTTAGGGTTTATTTTACAGGTAAGTAGTTTTAAATAGGAATAATTTAGTTAATGACAGCGTAGTGTTAGGTGTAATTGTAACTTAGGTTAGTTTTTATTTTACAGGTAAATTTGACTTTATTTTATCTAGGTAGCTATTAAATAGTTAATAACTATTTAATAGCTTTTGTACCTAGTTAAAATAAATTGAAATTTGCCTGTAAAATAACAATAAATCCTAAAATAGCTACAATATAATTATTAGTTAGATTGTAGCTATATTAGGGTTTATTTTAAAGGTAAGTATTTAGTTTTAAATAGGAATAATTTAGTTAAGAAAAATAATATTTATTTAGATGTATTTAATTAATATTTAAGTTAGGGGGGGTGTTAGGGTTAGGGTTAGACTTAGGTTTAGGGGTTAATAATTTTATTATAGTTGCGGCGGTGTAGGGGGGGCAGGATAGGCGTTAATAAATTTATTATAGGTGGCGGCGGTGTAGGGGGGGCAGGATAGGGGTTAATAGGTATTATGTAGGTGGCGGCGGGGTCCTGGTGCGGCGGTTTAGGGGTTAACATATTTATTATAGTTGTGGCGGGGTCCGGGAGCGGCGGTATAGGGGTTAACATATTTATTATAGTTGCGGTGGGCTCCAGGAGCGGCGGTTTATGGGTTAATAAGTTTATTAGAGTGGCGGTGGGCTCCGGTAGCGGCAGTTTAGGGGTTAATATGTTTATTAGAGTGGCGGTGGGCTCCGGGAGCAGCGGTTTAGAGGTTAATACGTTTATTAGAGTGGCGGTGGGCTCCGGGAGCGGCGGTTTAGGGGTTAGCATGTTTAATATAGGTGGCGGCGGTGTAGGAGGGCAGATTAGGGGTGTTTAGACTCGGGGTACATGTTAGGGTGTTAGGTGTAGACAGCTCCCATAGGAATCAATGGGATGTCGGGCAGCAGCAGCGAACATGAACTTTCGCTATGGTCAGACTCCCATTGATTCCTATGGGATCCGCCGCGTCCAGGGCGGCGGATTGAAAACCAGGTACGCTGGGCCGGAAAAGTGCTGAGCGTACCTGCTAGTCATTTGATAACTAACAAAAGTAGTCAGATTGTGCCGAACTTGTGTTCGGAACATCTGGAGTGACGTAAGAATCGATCTGTGTCGGACTGAGTCCGGCGGATCAAAGCTTACGTCACTAAATTCTACTTTTGCCGGTCTGTAGGGCTTGATAACTTAGGTGAATCAGCCTCGCCACAAATACACTGCGGAATTCCACCGTATTTGAGGTTGACGGCTTGATAACTAGAGGCCAGAGGCTATAGATGAGAGAGTAATGCAGGAGAAATAGGCTGCAGGTGAGAGAGTAATGCAGGAGATAGAGGCTGCAGGTGAGAGACAGTGGCTACAGGCAAGACAGCAATGCAGGAGATAGAGGCTACAGGTGAGAGAGTAATGCAAGAGATAGACATTGCAGGTGAGAGCAATACAGGAGATAGAGGCTACAGGTTAGAGAGTAATGCAGGAGATAGGGGCTGCAGGTGAGAGAATAATGCAGAAGACATAGGCTAAATATGAGAGAGTAATGCAAGCTATAGAGACTACAGGTGAGAGAGTAATGCAGGAGATAGAGGCTACAGGTGACAGAGTAATACAGGAGACAGAGGCTAACAGTGAGAGAGTAATGCAGGAGATAGAGGCTGCAGGTGACAGAATAATGCAGGAGAAAAAGGTTGCAGGTGAGAGAGTAATGCAGGAGATAGAGGCTGCAGGTAAGAGATTAATGCAGGAGAAAGAGGCTGCATGTGAGAGAGTAATGCAGGAGATAGAGGCTGCAGAGAATAATGCAGGAGACAGAGACTGCAGGTGAGAGAGTAATGTAGGAGATAGAGACTACAGGTGAGAGAGCAATGCAGGAGATAGAGCAGAGGCGTAACTAGAAACCACAGGGCCCAGGTGCAAGAATCTAAGAAGGGGATCCCCCACCACCCCTCCCCCTCCAAAAAAAAGGTGAATTTAATACATTTTTTTTTACATTTAACACAGAAAAAAATGTGAATCAGATTACATGTCTGCAAAAGGAGGTACCCTGTGCCCACAGTCTGTGAGATGGTCTGACCCCCTATTACTGTATATATATATATATATATATATATATATATATATATATATATATATATAGTGACACTATTTAACCCCCCAGTACTGTATATAGTAAGTTAGTGACACAGTCTGTAATCTGCCGGTGAGATGGCTGGCCTGACCCTACCCGCCCAGTACTTTATAAAGTGAATTTGCTGGTTCCACAAACATACACACACACACACACACACACACACACACACACACACACACATACATGCATAAGTACACACACAGTCACATACATACATACATACACACACACACATAAACACCAATGGGTTAAACAGAAACACTAACCCCTGTAGTCATGTCACACTCATATGATATCAGTGCAGGCAGTGGTAGGTCAACGTTAATTTATTAAAAAAAAATTTTAAGCTGGGCCCCCACCCTCAGGGGCCCAGTCACACCTGCGACCTCTGCACCCCTTGTAGTTACGCCCCTGAGATAGAGGCTGCAGGTGAGAGAGTAATATAGGAGATAGAGACTACAGGTGAGAGATTAATGCAGGGTATAGAGGATGCAGGTGAGAGAGTAATGCAGAACGTAGAGGCTGCAGGTAAGAGAGTAATGCAGGAGATAGAGGCTGCAGGTGAGAGAGTAATGCAGGAGATAGAGGCTGCAGCTGAGAGAGCAATGCAGGAGATGGAGGCTACAGGTAAGAGAGTAATAAAGGAGACACAGGCTAACAGTGTGAGAGAGCAATGCAGGAGATACAGGCTGCAGTTGAAAGAGTAATGTAGGAGACAGAGGCTACAGATGAGAGAGTAATCCAGGAGATAGAGGCTGCAGGTGAGAGAGTAATTAAGGAGATAGAGGCTACAGATGAGAGAGTAATCCAGGAGATAGAGGCTGCAGGTGAGAGAGTAATGCAGGAGATAGAGGGGGCTAGTTATCAAGCCGTCTACTTTTCTGGCTTCGCCGGCCCAATACGTCCGCCTAAGCTCGCCTACCTTCGCCGCCGCGGACCTTGAATACGTTCGCCTAAGTTATCAAATAAAGCTGTCAAAAAGCCGCGGGGCGATGAGCAGCGGACTGTGACAGTTATCACTCATCCGATCTCGCTGCCCTTCGGCTTTTTCCCAGCTTTCTTGCTAGCCTGTCACTAAGCACTCACACTAAACTGCACTGTTCTACCCCCTATACCGGCGCCCCCGGAGCCTCCCGCAACTAAATAAAGTTACTAACCCCTAAACCGCCGCTCCTAGACCCTGCCGCAACTCTTATAAATGTATTAACCCCTAAACCGCCGCTCCCGGACACCGCTGCCACCTACATTATACCTAGTAACCCCTATCCTGCCCCCCCTATACCGTCGCCCTCTATTATAAAATTATTAACCCCTATCCTGCTGATCCCGCACCTCTCCGCAACTAAATAAATAGTTTAACCCCTAAACCGCCGCTCCATGAACCCGCCGCAACCTATAATAAATTTATTAACCCCTATCCTGCCCCCCACTACGCCGCCGCCACTGTAATAAAATGATTAACCCCTAAACCTAAGTCTAACCCTAACCCTAACGCCCCCCTAACTTAAATATTAATTAAATAAATCTAAATAAATTAACTCTTATTAACTAAATGAATCCTATTTAAAACTAAATACTTACCTTTAAAATAAACCCTAATATAGCTATAATATAAATAATAATTATATTCTAGCTATCTTAGGATTTATATTTATTTTACAGGTAACTTTCAATTTATTTTAACCATGTACAATAACTATTAAATAGTTATTAACTATTTAATAGCTTACCTAGCTAAAATAAAGAGAAATGTACCTGTGAAATAAATCCTAACCTAAGTTACAATTACACCTAACACTACACTATACTTTAATAAATTATTCCTATTTAAAAATAAATACTTACCTGTAAAATAAACCCTAAGATAGCTACAATGTAATTAATACTTATATTATAGCTATTTTTGGATTTATATTTATTTTACAGGTAACTTTGTATTTATTTTAGCTAGTTAGAATAGTTATTAAATAGTTATTAACTATTTAATAACTACCTAGCTAAAAGAAATACAAAATTACCTGTAAAATAAATCCTAACTTAAGTTACAATTAAACCTAATACTACACTATCATTAAATTAACTAAATAAACTACCTACAAAGAACTACAATGAAATACAATTACATAAACTAACTAAAGTACAAAAAATAAAAAAAGCTAAGTTACAAAAAATAAAAAATTAAGTTACAAACAATTTTAAGCTACTTACACCTAATCTAAGCCCTCTAATAAAATAACAAACCCCCCCAAAATAAAAAAAATCCCTACCCTATTCTAAATTACATAAATTTCAATGCTCTTTTACCTTACCAGCCCTTAAAAGGGCCATTTGTGGGGGCATGCCCCAAAAAGTTCAGCTCTTTTGCCTGTAAAATAAAAATACAACCCCCCCCCCAACATTAAAACCCACCACCCACATACCCCTAATCTAACCCAAACCCCCCTTACAAAAACCTAACACTAATCCCCTGAAGATCATCCTACCTTGAGTCGTCTTCACTCAGCCGAGCCACCGATGGAACTGAAGAGGGCATCCGGAACGGAAGAAGTTAATCCTCCAAGCGGCGCTGAAGAAATCTTCCATCCGATGAAGTCATCATCCAGGCGGCGCTGAAGAAGTCTTCGATCCGGCCGATGTCATCTTCAAAGAGGCGCTGAAGAGGTCTTCTATCCGGGCGAAGTCATCTTCCAAGCCGGGTCTTGAATCTTCCTTCCGCCGACGCGGAACCACCTTCTTCACCGACGGACTACGACGAATGACGGCTCCTTTAAGGGACGTCATCCAAGATGGCGTCCCCTCAATTCCGATTGGCTGATAGGATTCTATCAGCCAATCGGAATTAAGGTAGGAAAATCTGATTGGCTGATGGAATCAGCCAATCAGATTCAAGTTCAATCCGATTGGCTGATCCAATCAGCCAGAGGAATCAGTCCAGCGCCAAAAAAGGCCAAGGGACAAATATACAAAACTGCCAATACTTGAAATGTGGATTTATTACAATCAAATATAGCGATATACAGTAAAACAGGAGTTAAAACAAAACAATGGCAATGGATGCCGAGCATATATTTAAAAAATGCAATAAAAGAAAATCAGTTTAAAACAATAAAATTGCTAGCAAAACAAAAATCGATATCAGCCTGACAAACTGGTTATCAACATAGAAGTCTTGGGTACATATTGGGTAAACCAAGCTATCTAAGCAGACAGAGCGTAGGAGGCTGTGGGTTGTGGTTGTCTGTTATGGATCCATAGTGTGGTGTGCACCGTGGTAGAAATAAGGGAGATTCGTGTTGCGTGATGTGTAGCGTGATGTGAATGATCCAATGAAAGATCAGACCTGGGTGTGGATGCTTACAAATTACAACAACAATAGAAACAAAAATACAAAAATACAATGTGGCAAGTTACAACACAATAGAAATTTGTATAATGATGAAAAAACCTATAATTATGAAAAAAACATCATGAAAAAACCACAAAAAATGATGCTGAGTGGAGACTAAGACTCCAATACAAAAAGGTAGTGATCGATCCTGAAGACAAGTGAAAAGTCAATCAAAAAAAAGCAAATAAACAGTCAATTAGAAGATCAGAAAAAATTCAGAAAAAATTCAGAAAAATTTTCTTCAACAAAGGATGGTGGAGAACAAAGTTGATGTAAATAACAGTACAAAAATTTCAAAAAATTCCAAAAGCTCAAAACAATGAATAAAAAAGGTAAAAAGGGGGGGTGGCAGAAAATTTGGCCAATCCAAATAAAGGCACAGTGGTGTGCTAAAAGACAAAGTCAAACCACGACAAAGCAGAGTGAGGAAATAGGAATGTAGAAAATTTGAAAAATTGTAAAAATGTAAAAATATATAAAGGTGTGACAGGATAAAGTCCAAGGATCCCAAAAAACTTTAGGCAATCAGCGGCTCTTAATGTCGTCCCTAGTAGATACCTGTAACCCAAAATAGCAACATAGCGTGATACAGTTTAAATTATAGTAGTAATCAAATGGAAAGATGCTTACCAAAGGGTCTACGCGTTTCGGTCCTCAATAGACCTTTTTCAAGACTGATCCAGTGGTAAGCAAAGCATCTTTAAATGGGGGTTTGCTGGATTACCCGGATGTGGCTTGCAAAACATTCCACTTCCGGTTCCGCTTAGTATTTTGAAATTAAAGTCCCTTATTTCTGAAATGTAGGGATGATCTATGAGCATAATTAGTGTTATATATGGTTTTCTTCCATGGCCGTACTATCGGCAATGATAACTGCATATTTTTAAAATCTATCTGAGGTGGAAATCGAAAAGCCGTGACTTCACTTCCGGTTTAGGTACCGGATCGGCCCACCTCTGTGTTCAGTACATCAAGATAGATTAGAGTCTTGCAGTAGCAAACCAATTAGCAATGGTCAACTTCAAAACTCCTGACATTTGGGTATTGCCCAAAATTAGCTAATAAAATCTAATACAATATTGTGTGCATCTATTTGTATATATATGTATTTTGTACCATTTCTGGAAATCAAAGTTGCTGGGAGTAAAATATTGTGGAGAGCATAATCAGTGTATAAATATTTCTATTAGTGAACTCGGCTAGTTTTGATATGTCTTCATAAGTATATACGGTATATGTCATTATCGTTACACCATAGCCCATTTGTTATAGGCGGGGTGTGTATAGCAATCTCTAACATAGTCAAAAAGGTCTAGGTAGCTGTTATTGATAAGTTTGATAAATGTGAATTTTTCTATAGGTATATTTTAGCCCTTATTGGTTCTTTTTGGGCTGTACTAACCGTCAAGAGGCGGTTATTTAGAGAAATGAGGGCAAATTGAACATTTTAGGTCAGAGTTAAGGGCAGACTGAACATTTTAGGTCCAAGTCTTCTCTATTGTTTTGAGGTTATCCTATACTTTAGTATGAGGTGATAGATTGATTTTTAGAGGTGGAGCAAGATATCGGATGTAATTTACATATAAAGAGACCGGGTGAATGTATAAAAACGGGGATTGATGAACTTATCGGGTTTGTATCAAACCCATAATTGGTTTATGTATAAATAGCAATTTTATTATGTAGTCCTAAGGTAATATACCATTGATCCTTATATATGAGTTCCTTTAAGAGAGAAGAGATTTCTATTTATCTTTATTCCTGACTACCTATCTTAAGAGTCGGCTGAGTTATAGTTGGAAATTTTCATATGTGTGGGAAGAGAACGGGCCTAACAGATAATTTAAGTCATGAATGGGCATAGGAGTAGATTCTCATTACTAGTTGAAGAGGTGGGCTAAGTCCTCTCTATTGTTTAGACCTTTTGGGTGTAGGCAGTCCAAAAGGAAAATCCATTTCGATTCTGCCCTGAGAAGGATTTTTTCGAAGTCCCCTCCCCTCCAGTTTTTAATTATTTTTTGTATCCCCATGGACCTCATCTCCTGTATTTTGCCATTATGTTTATCTGCAAAATGTTTGTAGAGTATGGTGTCCTTATTTTGTTTTTCGATCAGCAGTGTGTGCTCTCTCAGCCTATCTCTGAGACTTCTTGAAGTCTGACCAACATACTGGAGGCCACAGGAGCATTCGATGAGATAGATGACCCCTGTGTCTTTGCATCTGATAAGATCTTTAATTGTAAATTCTTCTCCAGTTTGGAATGAATGGAATTGTTTGGTCTTGATCCCTCTCTTGCAAGCTTTGCAAGAGTGGCATGGGAAATAGCCTTTCAATGGTTTTCCCTGTAGGTCATGTGTTTTTGTTTTTTTCTTTCGGAGGAGGCTTGGAGCTAATACGTTTTTGAGGTTGCTTGTTTTTTTATATACAAAATTTGGTCGATCAGGGAGTAGGTTCCCAATGATCTCATCGTCTTTTAGCAGATGCCAGTGTTTTTTGAAGATTTTTTCCATAATATATCGGTTACTGCTGTACTCTGTGATCATTGGTACATTAAGTCTTCCTTCTGTCCCATATCTTTTCTTTTCTTTGTATTTTGTTAGGTCTTTCCTTTCCACCTTTCTTACTTCCTCTATCTTGAGGTTCAGATCTTCTTCCTTGTAGCCTCGTTCTACAAACTTTTCTTTTAGACGGGTCACTTGTTTCTCCCATATCTGGATATTCGAGCAATTTTTTCGGACTCTTAGAAATTGACTTTTGGGGATGTTGTTTATCCATTTTTCATGGTGGCAACTATTGTGATGCACATAGTTGTTACTATCAACTGTTTTAAAATGTGTTGACGTTTCCCATTTGTTATTAAGGACTTCTATTTTTAAGTCCAAGAAAACTATTTCTTTTTGGCTCCAAGTGTGGGTAAACTTTAGATTTAGAACATTTTTGTTCATAATCTCAATTGTGTATATAAGGTCTTGTATTGGACCTTTCCAGATGATGAGAATATCGTCGATATATCTGCGGTAGAGGACCAGGTCCGCGCTCGCTGGGCAGGAGTCCCAGAATATACTCTCCCATTTACCCATATATAAGTTGGCATAGCTGGGCGCAAACCTGGTCCCCATTGCTGTACCGCAGATTTGTTGGTAGTATCTTCCTTCATTGCAAAAGTAGTTGTGCTGTAGAATATGTTGGATGCTGTTCAAAATAAATTTCGCCTGTTCTTCCAACATCAGGGGATCCTTATCCAAGAACCATTTTATTGCTTCAAGTCCCTCTTTGTGGGGTATGCTGGTGTATAAGGCGGCTACATCGCAGGTGGCCATGATGTAGCCTTCTTCCCACGGGATCTCTTCCAGGATATTTAGAACCTGTGTGGAATCTTTTAAGTATGATGGGAGAGCCTTTACGTATTTCTGAAGATGTTGATCAACGTATTCTGACAAGTTGCTTGTAAGTGACCCAATTCCAGAAATTATTGGACGTCCGGGAGGGTTTGTCAGAGTTTTGTGTATCTTGGGTAGATGGTATATTATAGGTGTCACTGGGTGTTTTATATCTAGATATCTATGCTCTTTTTCGTTCAAAATGAGGAAACTCGAAGCAAACAACCAACTAACGATTAAGCCAGCCGACAAAGGTGGAGGCATCGTCATTCTCGACAGGGAGAAATACAATGCGGAGAACCAACGTCTCCTTGACGACCAAAAAACATATCTACATCTTAGGAATAACCCTGTGAAACAATATCAAGAGGAACTCAAGGAACTTCTCAAAACAGCCAAAACTTCTGGCATTTTGAACGAAAAAGAGCATAGATATCTAGATATAAAACACCCAGTGACACCTATAATATACCATCTACCCAAGATACACAAAACTCTGACTCCTGCCCAGCGAGCGCGGACCTGGTCCTCTACCGCAGATATATCGACGATATTCTCATCATCTGGAAAGGTCCAATACAAGACCTTATATACACAATTGAGATTATGAACAAAAATGTTCTAAATCTAAAGTTTACCCACACTTGGAGCCAAAAAGAAATAGTTTTCTTGGACTTAAAAATAGAAGTCCTTAATAACAAATGGGAAACGTCAACACATTTTAAAACAGTTGATAGTAACAACTATGTGCATCACAATAGTTGCCACCATGAAAAATGGATAAACAACATCCCCAAAAGTCAATTTCTAAGAGTCCGAAAAAATTGCTCGAATATCCAGATATGGGAGAAACAAGTGACCCGTCTAAAAGAAAAGTTTGTAGAACGAGGCTACAAGGAAGAAGATCTGAACCTCAAGATAGAGGAAGTAAGAAAGGTGGAAAGGAAAGACCTAACAAAATACAAAGAAAAGAAAAGATATGGGACAGAAGGAAGACTTAATGTACCAATGATCACAGAGTACAGCAGTAACCGATATATTATGGAAAAAATCTTCAAAAAACACTGGCATCTGCTAAAAGACGATGAGATCATTGGGAACCTACTCCCTGATCGACCAAATTTTGTATATAAAAAAACAAGCAACCTCAAAAACGTATTAGCTCCAAGCCTCCTCCGAAAGAAAAAAACAAAAACACATGACCTACAGGGAAAACCATTGAAAGGCTATTTCCCATGCCACTCTTGCAAAGCTTGCAAGAGAGGGATCAAGACCAAACAATTCCATTCATTCCAAACTGGAGAAGAATTTACAATTAAAGATCTTATCAGATGCAAAGACACAGGGGTCATCTATCTCATCGAATGCTCCTGTGGCCTCCAGTATGTTGGTCAGACTTCAAGAAGTCTCAGAGATAGGCTGAGAGAGCACACACTGCTGATCGAAAAACAAAATAAGGACACCATACTCTACAAACATTTTGCAGATAAACATAATGGCAAAATACAGGAGATGAGGTCCATGGGGATACAAAAAATAATTAAAAACTGGAGGGGAGGGGACTTCGAAAAAATCCTTCTCAGGGCAGAATCGAAATGGATTTTCCTTTTGGACTGCCTACACCCAAAAGGTCTAAACAATAGAGAGGACTTAGCCCACCTCTTCAACTAGTAATGAGAATCTACTCCTATGCCCATTCATGACTTAAATTATCTGTTAGGCCCGTTCTCTTCCCACACATATGAAAATTTCCAACTATAACTCAGCCGACTCTTAAGATAGGTAGTCAGGAATAAAGATAAATAGAAATCTCTTCTCTCTTAAAGGAACTCATATATAAGGATCAATGGTATATTACCTTAGGACTACATAATAAAATTGCTATTTATACATAAACCAATTATGGGTTTGATACAAACCCGATAAGTTCATCAATCCCCGTTTTTATACATTCACCCGGTCTCTTTATATGTAAATTACATCCGATATCTTGCTCCACCTCTAAAAATCAATCTATCACCTCATACTAAAGTATAGGATAACCTCAAAACAATAGAGAAGACTTGGACCTAAAATGTTCAGTCTGCCCTTAACTCTGACCTAAAATGTTCAATTTGCCCTCATTTCTCTAAATAACCGCCTCTTGACGGTTAGTACAGCCCAAAAAGAACCAATAAGGGCTAAAATATACCTATAGAAAAATTCACATTTATCAAACTTATCAATAACAGCTACCTAGACCTTTTTGACTATGTTAGAGATTGCTATACACACCCCGCCTATAACAAATGGGCTATGGTGTAACGATAATGACATATACCGTATATACTTATGAAGACATATCAAAACTAGCCGAGTTCACTAATAGAAATATTTATACACTGATTATGCTCTCCACAATATTTTACTCCCAGCAACTTTGATTTCCAGAAATGGTACAAAATACATATATATACAAATAGATGCACACAATATTGTATTAGATTTTATTAGCTAATTTTGGGCAATACCCAAATGTCAGGAGTTTTGAAGTTGACCATTGCTAATTGGTTTGCTACTGCAAGACTCTAATCTATCTTGATGTACTGAACACAGAGGTGGGCCGATCCGGTACCTAAACCGGAAGTGAAGTCACGGCTTTTCGATTTCCACCTCAGATAGATTTTAAAAATATGCAGTTATCATTGCCGATAGTACGGCCATGGAAGAAAACCATATATAACACTAATTAAGCTCATAGATCATCCCTACATTTCAGAAATAAGGGACTTTAATTTCAAAATACTAAGCGGAACCGGAAGTGGAATGTTTTGCAAGCCACATCCGGGTAATCCAGCAAACCCCCATTTAAAGATGCTTTGCTTACCACTGGATCAGTCTTGAAAAAGGTCTATTGAGGACCGAAACGCGTAGACCCTTTGGTAAGCATCTTTCCATTTGATTACTACTATAATTTAAACTGTATCACGCTATGTTGCTATTTTGGGTTACAGGTATCTACTAGGGACGACATTAAGAGCCGCTGATTGCCTAAAGTTTTTTGGGATCCTTGGACTTTATCCTGTCACACCTTTATATATTTTTACATTTTTACAATTTTTCAAATTTTCTACATTCCTATTTCCTCACTCTGCTTTGTCGTGGTTTGACTTTGTCTTTTAGCACACCACTGTGCCTTTATTTGGATTGGCCAAATTTTCTGCCACCCCCCCTTTTTACCTTTTTTATTCATTGTTTTGAGCTTTTGGAATTTTTTGGATTTTTGAAAATTTTTGTACTGTTATTTACATCAACTTTGTTCTCCACCATCCTTTGTTGAAGAAAATTTTTCTGAATTTTTTCTGAATTTTTTCTGATCTTCTAATTGACTGTTTATTTGCTTTTTTTTGATTGACTTTTCACTTGTCTTCAGGATCGATCACTACCTTTTTGTATTGGAGTCTTAGTCTCCACTCAGCATCATTTTTTGTGGTTTTTTCATGATGTTTTTTTCATAATTATAGGTTTTTTCATCATTATACAAATTTCTATTGTGTTGTAACTTGCCACATTGTATTTTTGTATTTTTGTTTCTATTGTTGTTGTAATTTGTAAGCATCCACACCCAGGTCTGATCTTTCATTGGATCATTCACATCACGCTACACATCACGCAACACGAATCTCCCTTATTTTTACCACGGTGCACACCACACTATGGATCCATAACAGACAACCACAACCCACAGCCTCCTACGCTCTGTCTGCTTAGATAGCTTGGTTTACCCAATATGTACCCAAGACTTCTATGTTGATAACCAGTTTGTCAGGCTGATATCGATTTTTGTTTTGCTAGCAATTTTATTGTTTTAAACTGATTTTCTTTTATTGCATTTTTTAAATATATGCTCGGCATCCATTGCCATTGTTTTGTTTTAACTCCTGTTTTACTGTATATCGCTATATTTGATTGTAATAAATCCACATTTCAAGTATTGGCAGTTTTGTATATTTGTCCCTTGGCCTTTTTTGGCGCTGGACTGATTCCTTTGTCTCAGTAAACCCTTTTTTCTGGGGTAGGTTAGACCCCATTTTTTGGTCACAGCTTAGGGCACTCTTAGCGCTAGAATACCACTACTACTATAAATTGATCCAATCAGCCAATCAGATTGAGCTCGCATTCTATTGGCTGATCGGAACAGCCAATAGAATGCGAGCTCAATCTGATTGGCTGATTGGATCAGCCAATCGGATTGAACTTGAATCTGATTGGCTGATTCCATCAGCCAATCAGATTTTCCTACCTTAATTCCGATTGGCTGATAGAATCCTATCAGCCAATCGGAATTGAGGGGACGCCATCTTGGATGACGTCCCTTAAAGGAGCCGTCATTCGTCGTAGTCCGTCGGTGAAGAAGGTGGTTCCGCGTCGGCGGAAGGAAGATTCAAGACCCGGCTTGGAAGATGACTTCGCCCGGATAGAAGACCTCTTCAGCGCCTCTTTGAAGATGACATCGGCCGGATCGAAGACTTCTTCAGCGCCGCCTGGATGATGACTTCATCGGATGGAAGATTTCTTCAGCGCCGCTTGGAGGATTAACTTCTTCCGTTCCGGATGCCCTCTTCAGTTCCATCGGTGGCTCGGCTGAGTGAAGACGACTCAAGGTAGGATGATCTTCAGGGGATTAGTGTTAGGTTTTTGTAAGGGGGGTTTGGGTTAGATTAGGGGTATGTGGGTGGTGGGTTTTAATGTTGGGGGGGGGGTTGTATTTTTATTTTACAGGCAAAAGAGCTGAACTTTTTGGGGCATGCCCCCACAAATGGCCCTTTTAAGGGCTGGTAAGGTAAAAGAGCATTGAAATTTATGTAATTTAGAATAGGGTAGGGATTTTTTTTATTTTGGGGGGGTTTGTTATTTTATTAGAGGGCTTAGATTAGGTGTAAGTAGCTTAAAATTGTTGTAATATTTTTAACATGTTTGTAACTTAATTTTTTATTTTTTGTAACTTAGCTTTTTTTATTTTTTGTACTTTAGTTAGTTTATGTAATTGTATTTCATTGTAGTTCTTTGTAGGTAGTTTATTTAGTTAATTTAATGATAGTGTAGTATTAGGTTTAATTGTAACTTAAGTTAGGATTTATTTTACAGGTAATTTTGTATTTCTTTTAGCTAGGTAGTTATTAAATAGTTAATAACTATTTAATAACTATTCTAACTAGCTAAAATAAATACAAAGTTACCTGTAAAATAAATATAAATCCAAAAATAGCTATAATATAAGTATTAATTACATTGTAGCTATCTTAGGGTTTATTTTACAGGTAAGTATTTATTTTTAAATAGGAATAATTTATTAAAGTATAGTGTAGTGTTAGGTGTAATTGTAACTTAGGTTAGGATTTATTTCACAGGTACATTTCTCTTTATTTTAGCTAGGTAAGCTATTAAATAGTTAATAACTATTTAATAGTTATTGTACATGGTTAAAATAAATTGAAAGGTACCTGTAAAATAAAAATAAATCCTAAGATAGCTAGAATATAATTATTATTTATATTGTAGCTATATTAGGGTTTATTTTAAAGGTAAGTATTTAGTTTTAAATAGGATTCATTTAGTTAATAAGAGTTAATTTATTTAGATTTATTTAATTAATATTTAAGTTAGGGGGCGTTAGGGTTAGGGTTAGGTTTAGGGGTTAATCATTTTATTACAGTGGCGGCGGCGTAGTGGGGGGCAGGATAGGGGTTAATAAATTTATTATAGGTGGCGACGGTGTAGGGGGGGCAGATTAGGGGTTAATAAATGTATTATAGGTGGCGACGGTGTAGGGGGGGCAGGATAGGGGTTAATACATTTAATATAGGTTGCGGCGGGTTCAGGGAGCGGCGGGTTAGGGGTTAATACATTTATTATAGTTGCGGTGGGCTCCGGGAGCGGCGGTTTAGGGGTTAATATGTATAGAGTAGCTTGCGGTGGGCTCCGGGAGCGGCGGTTTAGGGGGTAATAACTTTATTTAGTTGCGGCGGTGTAGGGGGGGTCAGATTAGGGGTGTTTAGACTCGGGGTACATGTTAGGGTGTTAGGTGTAGACAGCTCCCATAGAAATCAATGGGATGTCTGTCAGCAGCGAACTTGTACTTTCGCTATGGTCAGACTCCCATTGATTCCTATGGGATCCGCCGCCTCCAGGCTGGCGCTTTGAAAACCAGGTACGCTGGGCCGTAAAAGTGCCGAGCGTACCTGCTAGTTTTTTGATAGCTAGCAAAAGTAGTGAGAATGTGCCGCACTTGTGTGCGGAACATCTGGAGTGACGTAAGAATCGATCTGTGTCGGACTGAGTCCGGCGGATCGAAGCTTACGTCACAAAATTCTACTTTTGCCTGTCTCGAGCCTTTGATAACTAAGGCGTATCAGCCTCGCCACAAATACGCTGCGGAATACGCAGCGTATTTGAGGTTGACGGCTTGATAACTAGGCCCCAGAGGCTGCAGTTGTGAGAGAAATGCAGGAGATAGAGGCTACAGATGAGAGAGTAATCCAGGAGATAGAGGCTGCAGGTGAGAGAGTAATGCAGGAGATAGAGGCTGCAGGTGAGAGAGTAATGTAGGAGATAGGGGCTGCAGGTGAGAGAGTAATGCAGGAGATAGAGGCTACAGGTGAGAGAAGAGGCTGCAGGTTAGAGAGTAATGCAGGAGATAGAGGCTGCAGGTGAGAGTGTAATGCAGGAGATAGAGGCTATAGATGAGAGAGTAATGCAGGAGAAAGTGACTACAGGCGAGAGAGTAATGCAGGAGATAGAGACTACAGGACAGAGATTAATGCAGGAGATAGAGGCTGTAGGTGAGAGAGTAATACAGGAGATAGAGGCTACAGGTGAGAGAGTAATGCAGAAGGAAGAGGCTGCAGGTGAGAGAGTAATACAGGAGACAGAAGCTACAGGTTAGAGAGTAATAAAGAAGACAGAGGCTAACAGTGAGAGAGTAATGCAGGAGATTGGGGCTGCAGGTGAGAGAATAATGCAGGAGACATAGGCTAAAGGTGAGAGAGTAATGCAAGCTATAGAGACTACAGGAAAGAAATTAATGCAGGAGATAGAGGCTACAGGTGAGAGAGTAATACAGAAGACAGAGGCTAACAGTGAGAGTGTAATGCAGAATATAGAAACTGCAGTTGAGAGAGTAATACAGGAGAAAGAGGCTACAGGTTAGAGAGTAATGCAGGAGATAGGGGCTGCAGCTGAGAGAGCAATGCAGGAGATGGAGGCTACAGGTAAGAGAGTAATAAAGGAGACACAGGCTAACAGTGTGAGAGAGCAATGCAGGAGATACAGGCTGCAGTTGAAAGAGTAATGTAGGAGACAGAGGCTACAGATGAGAGAGTAATCCAGGAGATAGAGGCTGCAGGTGAGAGAGTAATTAAGGAGATAGAGGCTACAGATGAGAGAGTAATCCAGGAGATAGAGGCTGCAGGTGAGAGAGTAATGCAGGAGATAGAGGCTGCAGTTGTGAGAGAAATGCAGGAGATAGAGGCTACAGATGAGAGAGTAATCCAGGAGATAGAGGCTGCAGGTGAGAGAGTAATGCAGGAGATAGAGGCTGCAGGTGAGAGAGTAATGTAGGAGATAGGGGCTGCAGGTGAGAGAGTAATGCAGGAGATTGGGGCTGCAGGTGAGAGAATAATGCAGGAGACATAGGCTAAAGGTGAGAGAGTAATGCAAGCTATAGAGACTACATGAAAGAAATTAATGCAGGAGATAGAGGCTGTAGGTGAGAGAGTAATACAGGAGATGGAGGCTACAGGTGAGAGAGTAATGCAGAAGGTAGAGGCTGCAGGTGAGAGAGTAATGCAGGAGATAGAGGCTACAGGTTAGAGAGTAATGCAGGTGATAGGGGCTGCAGGTGAGAGAATAATGCAGGAGACATAAGCTAAAGGTGAGAGAGTAATGCAGGAGATTGGGGCTGCAGGTGAGAGAATAATGCAGGAGACATAGGCTAAAGGTGAGAGAGTAATGCAAGCTATAGAGACTACAGATGAGAGAGTAATGCAGGAGATAGAGGCTACAGGTGACAGAGTAATACAGGAGACAGCGGCTAACAGTGAGAGAGTAATGCAGGAGATAGAGACTGCAGGTGACAGAATAATGCAGGAGAAAAAGGTTGCAGATGAGAGATTAATGCAGGAGAAAGAGGCTGCATGTGAGAGAGCAATGCAGGAGATAGAGGCTGCAGAGAATAATGCAGGAGACAGAGACTGCAGGTGAGAGTAATGCAGGGGATAGAGACTACAGGTGAGAGATTAATGCAGGAGATAGAGGCTGCAGGTGAGAGAGTAATGCAGAAGGTAGAGGCTGCAGGTGAGAGAGTAATGCAGAAGGTAGAGGCTGCAGGTAAGAGAGTAATGCAGGAGATAGAGGCTGCAGGTGAGAGAGTAATGCAGGAGATAGAGGCTACAGGTGAGAGAAGAGGCTGCAGGTTAGAGAGTAATGCAGGAGATAGAGGCTGCAGGTGAGAGTGTAATGCAGGAGATAGAGGCTATAGATGAGAGAGTAATGCAGGAGAAAGTGACTACAGGCGAGAGAGTAATGCAGGAGATAGAGACTACAGGACAGAGATTAATGCAGGAGATAGAGGCTGTAGGTGAGAGAGTAATACAGGAGATAGAGGCTACAGGTGAGAGAGTAATGCAGAAGGAAGAGGCTGCAGGTGAGAGAGTAATACAGGAGACAGAAGCTACAGGTTAGAGAGTAATAAAGAAGACAGAGGCTAACAGTGAGAGTGTAATGCAGGAGATAGAGGCTAAAGGTGAGAGAATAATGCAGGAGACAGAGGCTACAGGTGAGATAGTAATACAGAAGACAGAGGCTAACAGTGAGAGTGTAATGCAGAATATAGAAACTGCAGTTGAGAGAGTAATACAGGAGAAAGAGGCTACAGGTTAGAGAGTAATGCAGGAGATAGGGGCTGCAGGTGAGAGAGTAATGGAGGAGATAGAGGCTACAGGTGAGAGAGTAATGCAGGAGATAGAGGCTATAGATGAGTTGCAGGTATAAGCTAGATGATATGGTTATTGAATACACCTGTGGTGTTGGGTATTTAAGGAAGTTGTATACTACATGAGGGTCATATGATTAAGGGCTACTGAGCCCGAAATGTCATCTTTTTACCTCCAGGTACTAATAAATTTTGAAAGATAACCATTGTGGTGCTGCTGGATTTTCTTTGTACTTGATATATGGGAGTCTTTGAGCAGTGGCTCCTCCAGCTTTGCACACCTAATTTACACTACTGGTGCTTGAGTCACTTTGAGACTGTGGATAGAGGCTACAGGTGAGAGTAATAATACAGGAGACAGAGGCTAACAGTGAGAGAGTAATGCAGGAGATAGAGACTGCAGGTGACAGAATAATGCAGGAGAGAAAGGTTGCAGGTGAGAGATTAATGCAGGAGAAAGAGGCTGCATGTGAGAGAGTAATGCAGGAGATAGAGGCTGCAGAGAATAATGCAGGAGACAGAGACTGCAGGTGAGAGAGTAATGCAGGAGATAGAGACTACAGGTGAGAGAGTAATGCAGGAGATAGAGACTACAGGTGAGAGAGCAATGCAGGAGATAGAGGTTGCAGGTGAGAGAGTAATGCAGGAGATAGAGACTACTGGTGAGAGATAAATGCAGGAGATAGAGGCTGCAGGTGAGAGAGTAATGCAGAAGGTAGAGGCTGCAGGTAAGAGAGTAATGCATGAGATAGAGGCTGCAGGTGAAAGTAATGCAGGAGATAGAGCCTGCAGGTGAGAGAAATGCAGGAGATAGAGGCTGCAGGTGAGAGAGTAATACAGGAGATAGAGGCTACAGGTGAGAGAGTAGTGCAGAAGGTATAGGCTGCAGGTGAGAGAGTAATGCAGGAGTTAGAGGCTGCAGATGAGAGAAATGCAGGAGATAGAAACTACAGGTGAGAGGGTAATGCAGGAGATAAAGGCTGCAGGTGAGAGAGTAATGCTTGAGATAGAGGCTGCGGGTGAGAGAAATGCAGGAGATAGAGGCTGCAGGTGTGAGTGTAATGCTTGAGATAGAGGCTGCGGGTGAGAGAAATGCCGAAGATAGAGGCTGCAGGTGTGAGTGTAATGCTTGAGATAGAGGCTGCAGGTGAGAGAAATGCAGGAGATAGAGGCTGCAGGTGAGAGAGTAATGCTGGAGATAAAGGCTGCAGGTGAGAGAGTAATGCAGGAGATAGAGGCTGCAGTTGAGAGAGTAATGCAGGAGATAGAGGCTTCAAGTGAGAGAGTAATGCAGGAGATAGAGGCTACAGGTGAGAGAGTAATGCAGAAGGTAGAGGCTACAGGTGAGAGAGTAATGCAGAAGGTAGAGGCTACAGGTGAGAGAGTAATGCATAAGGTAGAGGCTACAGGTGAGAGAGTAATGGTGGAGATAGAGGCTGCAGGTGAGAGAGTAATGCTGGAGATAAAGGCTGCAGGTGAGAGAGTAATGCAGGAGATAGAGATAGAGGCTGCAGTTGAGAGAGTAATGCAGGATATAGAGGCTACAGGTGAGAGAGTAATACAGAAGGTAGAGGCTGCAGGTGAGAGAGTAATGGTGGAGATATAGGCTGCAGGTGAGAGAGTAATGCTGGAGATAGAGGCTGCAGGTGAGAGAGTAATGCAGGAGATAGAGACTGCAGGTGAGAGAGTAATGCAGGAGATAGAGGCTGCAGTTGAGAGAGTAATGCAGGAGATAGAGGCTGCAAGTGAGAGAGTAATGCAGGAGATAGAGGCTACATGTGAGAGAGTAATGCAGAAGGTAGAGGCTACAGGTGAGAGAGTAATGCAGAAGGTAGAGGCTACAGATGAGAGAGTAATGCAGGAGATAGAGGCTTCAGGTGAGAGAGTAATGCAGAAGGTAGAGGCTACAGATGAGAGAGTAATGCAGGAGATAGAGGCTTCAGGTGAAATAGTAATACAGAAGGTAGGGGCTACAGATGAGAGCGTAATGCAGGAGATAGAGGCTACAGGTGAGAGAGTAATGCAGAAGGTGGAGGCTGCTGGTGAAAGAGTAATTCAGGAGATAGAGGCTACCGGTTACAGAGTAATGCAGAAGGTAGTGGCTACAGATGAGAGAGTAATGCAGGAGATAGAGGCTACCGGTTACAGAGTAATGCAGAAGGTAGAGGCTACAGATTGGAGAGTAATGCAGGAGATAGAGGTTACTGGTTACAGATTAATGCAGAAGGTAGAGGCTACAGATGAGAGAGTAATGCATATGTTTTAGTAATGTTTCAGAATAAACTGTAATATCTTGAAACATGTAATATCTTTGGTTTATTTGGTCTGAGCTCTAAGTACTCTTCGAGTATCATTAATTCTTGGGTTCTCTCCTTTCATCCGGTGAGACAGGGAATAGAGTTCGACTTCTATTGTTTAGCAATCAGTGATCGTACACTGTTCATGCCAATTTGAAAAAGGGATAAACTTATTCTAGTGAGTTCCAAAAGTAACACAAAAAAGGTTATGAGCACCAGATATGCGCCATGGTGCTTTTTGCCCACAATTTCTCCAGCATTTAGGTGATGACCTATGGAATATAATTTTGAGACAAACAGAATCAAGTACCATCGAGCTAGTACTTTATCATTTGTTTCTAATATTTGCGGTGAAGAAGAGGATTTTCAAAGGTTATAAAATAACTGCAACCTTTTTGTGTGTGATATGGTAACCCCAATTCATCTTGCCACTTATAGAGTAAAGAAGATCATGCCAACTTGTGGAGCCGATAACCAGTAAAGAGGTGTTGAGGGTGTTTAAGGATATTGGAATCCAAGGAGACCCATTGCTTTATCTTTTGCTTTGGTCTCTAAATCCAGCACCCGCTGCAAAACATTCAATTGATAATTTTCCTGAATATAAGGAACCCCCAAGCCTCCTCGATCCATTGAACAATACAACATGAACCTGGCTATTCTTGGGGGGTTTTTTCCCCACATGAAGTTGTTTAGATGGGATTGTAAATGTTGTAGATAAGATGCAGGAAAAGTAATTTAGACTGTTTATAATAAATAGACTATTCTAGGCAGGACCGTCATTTTGATGGCCTGTATACTTCCCCACCATGAGAAGGGTTTGTTGAGCCAGTTACGGCAATCAGATTGTATATTTATCAAGAGGGGTTTAAAATTTAAAGGGACACTGAACCCAAATTTTTTTTTCATGATTCAGATAGAGCAGCAATTTTAAGCAACTTTTTAATTTACTCCTATTATCACATTTTCTTCATTCTCTTGGTATCTTTATTTGAAAAGCAAGAATGTAAGTTTAGGGTTTAGGGAATTCCGCAAAATGTCTTTACTACATATAGAGTCAGATTACAAGTGGTGTGCTAATTGTTTTTTCTTCACTCGCACATGAACTGCGTTTAAAGAAAAAATTAGCTTTGCAGCATTAGCGCACATATTACAAGTTGAAAGTAAAAAATTAGTGCACGCGCAAAGAATTACTTCAGAACTTCTGATATTGCAACCTCGCTAGCTGCTCCCCATAGACTTCTATGCGTTAGTAATACATTACATTCTTATGTTCTTCACTTAAAAGATTTTTTTTTTAAAAAACAGATATATATATATATATACAGTATATATGTATATTTTTTGTAAAATATATATCTATACCTATATAACTATATGACTATATACAGATGTATAAATATATATAAATAGATAGATAGATATTGTGTATATATATATATATATAAATAAAAGAACATTTTTATTCTAAGTGAAGAACATAGGAATTTCAAGTATTTCTATTGAAAACACATTGACGCATGTTAAAATTGAATACAAATAATATTGCATGTTTAAAGGTATTTGACTAGGAAGGGCTCAAAAGTGAATGTATGTCTATATTTTATTTGTATATACATGTGTTTATCTGTGTATATATGTATGTATGAGTTATATTTACACATACCTGTATAAACACATAAATACACATGTATTTATATAGACATGTATACTGTACATACATACACATATATTTTAGATGTGTTTTGTGATTTATTTATTTTTTAACCCTTACAATATACTTCAGGACTCTAGCACAGATTTTGACTTTCGCTTGAACGCAACCTATAACTTTAAATTTGTAATATGAGCGCTATGAGAGCAGGTAAAATAACTGTTTACTAATCAGCTGATTATTTCATCTGTGCTCTAGTTCAGATATCCTCAAAATCTGTCCTGTTAGGAAGGTCTGAGGACAAGTTTAAAAACCAATGTGCTAGAGCAATGTCGGCACACTAACCATTCTCTGGTAATTGTGATTTACCATGGACTTGTAATATCAAGTCGTGAGCTAATGTTAGTGCGATCCAGCGATATTGCTTAAAGGGCCACTAAACCCAAAATCTTTCTTTCATGATTCAGATAGAGAATAGAAATTTAAACAACATTACAATTTACTTCCATAATTTATTTTGCTTCATTTTTTAAATATCCTTATTTGAAGAAAAAGCAATGCACATGGTGAGCCAATCACATGATGCTTCTATGTGCAGCAACCAATCAGCAGCTAGTGAGCATATCTAGATATGCTTTTCATCAAAGAATATCAAGAGAATAAAACAAATTAGATAATATAAGTAAATTAGAAAGATGTTTAAAATTGCATTCTCTTTCGAAATCATAAAAGAAAAAATGTGGCTGGAATGTCCCTTTAATGTGTCCGGGGCTATCATTAATGTGCCACTTGTAATCTGGTTCATAATTAAATATTTTGTGTTGAAATAAAATACATTTTGCTGCCTGTTTCACACTGCCTTATAATTTGTTACTGATGTATTAATCAGATGTGCCGGCCTGTGAGGCTGCATTCGATTGCTTATATGTAAACAACTCCAGCAAACAGTATCAATAACAGATAATGACTCTGTGCCACGCTCTGCCTCATTAGCGCAGTGTCACATAAATATAAAGCTCTCTGGAACTTGTCAATTGAACACATTTTTCAGGGTCTGTTGCTTCTGCTAAATTACTGATCAATAAGGCAAATACAGCAAAACTATTTCTACGCGCTGCATACAGCAATTTCCTTTTCAGTTAATTTAGTTCTCAGACAGTGATATATTTCCTTCCCGCTAATGTATGTGCACCCATCAGTAATATAGAGAGAAGCGATAAACCTACAGTGATAGCCCCCTACACCGCAATCTGCTACACTCTAGCCCTAATTTATATACAGGTCTAATGATGCATGTTTATCCCAATTATATTTCTGTATTTTTTTCTATATGATTTATAAATCATTAATTAGTTATGGGCCAGTGTCTAATTAGTTTTGGTGCTTGAGAAGACCTAACTCACAGTATGGTACATAATTATAAATTATATTGTAGACCTAGTCATAGCAGTCATCGCTATAGTGACCCCAGCGCTATCCTGCAGTGAACACCTCCCCAGGTACAGTCTACAATTAGCGTCTCAGCATATGTTGCTTAGTAACTCTAAACCAACGATACAAAAGACTTGTTTAGTGTTGCAGCCTTCAGCTGTGATCGACACACACATATATTTGTTAATATATTTTTATTCATGGTTTGAAACAATATCTTTTTATAAAATTGTCAATTTTTTTTATTTCATTAATAAATAATAGATAAGTTATATTCATATTAATAGGTATCTTTTATATATTTATAGGTTCCTTTTATATTTAAAATATTTGCCAACACAGGGCAAGATTACAAATGGCGTGCTATTGTTAGCACGGGTCGCAAAAAGCAATATCATGCCACACTAATTTGCACGTTAATTACAAATTGAAAGTAAATCCATTCACTCAAGCAAATTTGTGTGCATCGGGTTTGCGAGAGTGAAGACCTCTCGTAAAGTGTAAGAGTTAAAAAAATGTTTACTAAACACAATATAAATACATTAAAGTGTTACATTCATATATACACTATATATATATATATATATATATATATATATATATACTGTATATATACACACACACATATATATATATATATATATGTCTAAATAATAATGTGTGTGTGTGTATAAAGATATATACAGAAATATATATTTAAAAATTAAAATAACATTTTCTTCTTTGTGAAGAACATTGGAATGTAAAATATGAATAACTCACTTTAGGTTTATCAATTTAGGTTTAACACCGTGTCACGTTAGCGTGCGATCGATAAATGTTAGTTGTTTTTTTTTAACAACCCATTAAAGTCTATGGGTAGATGAAGTTAACACGGTCACGATATTCAAAGTTATGAGGTTAGTGCATCGGGTTTTGCATGCGTGGTGTTGCGCGTAAATGAAAAATGTATTTTGTGCACCACTTGTGATCTAGTCCTTAATCTTCACCCTTGTGTTTGAGATAATTTGCGAATTTGATAATGGAAATATTCACATAGACACCCCGGAGGCTATTTGCTAGTTAACTATCTATAACTATGATTTTTTTTCGATCTTGGTATAAATAGTTATTGTGTCAGATCAGCACTTAATTCCTTTTCTGTAACATTATGTTAAGGAGCCCTCTCCTTTTTTACCGCAACCAACTGCTGTGTCCTAAATCCTTTCATTGATTTTGCTTACGGTTATTTAGTACAGTCTGTACAGCAGATGGGTCTTCTCATTTCAATAGAAAGCCTGAACTGCTCATTTTGACTAAATAGATTTCATCCATGGTTTGCGCGCAGTTGCGCATCCTGTTCTGGGTAAAGAATATATTTACTGGGATGTTGGTTATTTGCCCCAAATAAAGACATTTCTCCATTATTGTTCTATGCGTGTATCCTGGTGCCTGATTTAATGTATTACATGTATCTTTTTCACAGTTATATATTTTTCTCTCCAAACCAGGCAAAATTAATTCTGTGAATATTTTATTCATATGATTTATCCTGAAGCTGTTAATTAGTTCATCTTTAGTCATTGTCTAATTAATGTCTGTGCTTGTGAAGATGTATTTATAGTGTTGAAAGTGTAGATGATAATGCAGGGCTTCTGCCCATGATCAAATCCAATGGCTCCGCCCAAATACCCCAACTAAATTCTACCCTGATATCCCCATAGGCCCAGTGGCACCATATATATGTATCACAAGCTAGGAATGATCTGATATCTTCTGGGTACCAGTAAAATACAACAGGGAATGATTTTAACCCCTTGGCTGCCAGTATAAAATAAATCAGTGATTACACCCCCTTGGCTGCCAGTATTAAATAAATTATACCATTCTGTCTACTGGTAACAAATGTAAATTAGTATTTTTCAATCAGAAGCAAAAACATATCAGTGATGTTAGCACATATGGCTGCCAGTTTTTTTGTTGTTTTTTTTTGCTGGGAGGGTGATAAACAGAGAGGGTAGGAACATGTATAAATTGTTAAACATCGTTATCACTAATGGCTTAATATTTTATTTATTAGTTTTTGCATAATGTTCAATATGTAAATTAATTTGTATCTTTAAAAATATATTTATTATTTTTTAATTTAAAAAAAAAAAAAAGTTTAGAAATCCTTAATTTTTGTGATTGGGGAAAGTGAATTGAAACTACAATGTGTTGATTTTTGCAATTAGAAAATAATTAAAATTACACACATTTTGCAAGTGAGGTAACATTCTGAAATTGCACGAAGTGCGAAAAAAAATCCAATAAAACAATATGGGCTAGATTATGCGTGGAGCTCTAAAAGTTACGCACAAGCGAAAAGGGGATTATAACGGGGTGTTTTCGAATGTCGGGTTTACCACTCGTATTATAAGTTGAAAGTAAACGGGATTGCTTGAGCGCAATCGCCATTTACGCTAGAATGATTACTGCGTCCTCAGACCTCTGGTTAACTGTTTAGCAAAACAAAAAAGTGTCACAAAACGCATAAAAAATGCATTAAACAGTACAGTAACACTCATAATAACATTATCTAAAAAATGATAAGGGCTTAAAGATATGAGGTCTCAGGTGTTAGAAAAAAAGGCAAAGGCCTTTAACATAGAGATACATAGATATATATGTCTAAGATATCATTTCTAAAAATAAAAAACACAGGGTGCCCCCAGAATTCACAGTACTTGTAAATTGATTGAAACGGGGACACACATTCATATTAATTTACTCGATTAAACATGTAACACGCTTTTTAATATGAGTAGTCAGTCCCGTTGGTACATAGAGATCCACAACAGACCTGATGTCAAATCGAAAGCCAAACGCTGTATCGTCCTTATGAATCTCTTACCGGAAACCATCCATGTGGGACACTGATTATCAGTACAGAATTAGAAAGATAAAAGTCCACTCTAAAAATAATTCTACGCGTTTCGTCCTTGTTTATCAGTACTTTCTTAAGAGTTTGTGAGTATCGTCTGTATACTAAAGTAATAGCATGTGTAAATATGTTATGAGTATATATATTTATGTCTTTATATGTATACATATGTATTTAAATGTGATATATGTATTTAGACATATATACACATATAGACGTATATATGTATATATATATATATATATATATATATATATATACACACACACATACATATATATTAGTGCATTGGAGCCCTGTGCAGTGAGATGGAAACATGTATAAACATATTTATGCAATATTCATATTTAATAAAGTGTTATGCTGTGTATTTACTGTAAATATTTCATATTCCAGTGTTCTGCACATAGCAGAATATGTTCTATGTATTTATAAATAGATATTCCTATACATATGGGTTTGGGCTATCTTAAAAGAGCTAAATGCCCTTTTAAGGGCAATGCCCATACAAATGCCCTTTTCATAGCAATGGGTAGCTTAGGTTTTTGTTAGAGTAAGGTTTTTTATTTTGGGGGGTTGGTTGGGTGGTGGGTTTTACTGTTGGGGGGTCTTTGTATTTTTTTACAGGGAAAAGAGCTGATTTCTTTAGGGCAATGCCCTAATTGTTTTTAAGTTGGATCCCTTTTTTTGTTATTTTTTCGTAATTTAGAGTTTGTTATTTTTTGTAATTTAGTATTTTTTATTTTTTGTAATTGTAATTTTTTTTTTTAGTAGTGTTAGTTTTTTTTAATGTGTAATTTAGTTTATTTAATTTGTAGTTATTTTAGTTTCATATATAGTTTAAACTTAGGTTTTTTTAATTTCACAGGTAAGTTTTTATTTATTTTAAGATAGTTATATTGTAATTTTAATATAAAGTTAGGGGGTTGTTAGGTTTAGGGGTTAATAGTTTAATTTAGTTTTTGCAATGTGGGAGGCTCGCTGTTTAGGGGTTAATAGGTTTATTTAGTGGCGGTGATGTGAGAGGCCAGAGGTTTAGGGGTTAATAACTTTATTTAGTGGTGGCAATGTCGGGGTAAGCAGAATAGGGGTAAATATCTTTATTATAGTGTGGGCGATATTGGGGTGCGAAGGAATAGGGGTTAATAACTTTATTACAGTAGCGGCGAAGTCGGGAAGCGGCAGAATAGGGGTTAATAACTTTATTAAGGTGTTGGCGATGTCGGGGGTGGCAGATTAGGGGTGTTTAGACTTGGGGTTTATGTTAGCGTGTTAGGTTTAAACGTAACTTTTTGTTCCCCATAGACATCAATGGGGTTGTGTTACGGCGATCGCCATTCCGAGCTTCAGGAGTTAGGTTTTTTCTAACACGCTCTCCCCATTGATGTTTATGGGGAAAGCATACACGAGCACGTCAAAGCTGCCCTTGGATTTTGTGCGGTTTGGAGCTCATCGCCACCATATCGCACGCACAAGGCGGATTTTCAAAAACTTGTAATGGCAGTGCTATGGAGGGTAAAATAACGCAACTTTTGTTGCGTTCGTTTCGCACCCTCTATAGCGCAAAACTTGTAATCTAGGTGAGAGAGGGATAGAGCCTGATATTGTGAGATACAGAGGAGAACAAGAGACAAAGAGAGATAGAGCCTGAGATAGTGAGATAAAGAGGAGAGCAAGAGACAGAGAGAGAGAGAGAGAGAGAGAGAGATAGTGGGATAGTGGGATACAGAGGCGAGCAAGAGACAGAGAGAGAGACAGAGAGAGAGACAGAGAGAAAAAGAGAGACAGAAAGAGAGAAAAAGAGAGACAGAAAGAGAGAGAGACAGAGAGACAGAGAGAGGCTGAGAGAGATAGATAGAGAGAGAAATAGACAGAGTGAAAGAGAGACAAAGAGAGAGACAGAGAGAGAGAGAGAGAGAGGGAGAGATAGAGAGAGAGAGAGATAGAGAGAGATAGATAGATAGAGAGAACGAGAGCCAAAGAGAGAGAGAGACAGAGAGATAGAGAGAGACAGAGATAGACAGAGACAGATAGAGATAAATAGAGAGACAGAGAGAGTTAGATAGTGAGAGAGACCGAGAGAGAGAGACAGAGAGAGAGATAGAGAGAGACAGATAGAGATAAATAGAGAGAGAGACAGAGAGAGAGAGAGAGAGAGAGAGATAGATAGTGAGAGAGAGATAGAGAGAGAGACAGAGAGAGATAGAGAGAGAGACAGAGAGAGACAATTAGAGAGAGAGATAGTGAGATAGTGATATACAGAGGAAAGCAAGAGACATGGAGAGATAGAGCCTGAGATAGTGAAATACAGGGAGAGCAAGAGACAGAGAGAGATAAAGCCTGATATAGTGAGATACAGAGGAGAGCAAGAGACACAGAGAGAGAGATAGAGAGAGAGAGATTGGGATAGTGAGATACAGAGGAGAGCAAGAGACAGATAGATAGAGAGAGAGAGAGAGATAGTGGGATACAGAGGAGAGCAAGAGACAGAGAGAGATAGAGCCTGAGATAGTGAGATACAGAGGAGAGCAAAAGACAGAGAGAAAGAGAGAGAGAGATAGTGGGATACAGAGGAGAGCAAGAGACAGAGAGAGAGAGCCTGAGATAGTGAGATACAGAGGAGAGCAAAAGACAGAGAGAGAAAGAGGAAGAGAGAGTGATAGTAAGCGAGTATCACACAGAGGAGAACAAAAGAGAGAGATTTAGATAGAGTCTGAGAGGGAGAGAGAGAGAGCCTGAGAGAGAAAGAGGGAGAGAGAGAGATAGTAAGCGAGTATCACACAGAGGAGAGCAATAGAGAGAGAGATGGAGATAGAGCCTGAGGGAGAGAGAGAGAGAAAGAGAGAGAGAGAGCGAGAGAGAAAGAGAGCGATAGTAAGCGATTATCACACAGAGGAGAACAAGAGAGAGAGAGAGATGGAGATAGAGCCTGAGGGAGAGAGAGAGAGAAAGAGAGAGAGAGAGCGAGAGAGAAAGAGAGCGATAGTAAGTTATTATCACACAGAGGAGAACAAGAGAGAGAGAGATGGAGATAGAGCCTGAGGGAGAGAGAGAAAGAGAGAGAGAGAGAGAGCGAGAGAGAAAGAGAGCGATAGTAAGTTATTATCACACAGAGGAGAACAAGAGAGAGAGAGATGGAGATAGAGCCTGAGGGAGAGAGAGAAAGAGAGAGAGAGAGAGAGCGAGAGAGAAAGAGAGCGATAGTAAGCGATTATCACACAGAGGAGAACAAGAGAGAGAGAGATGGAGATAGAGCCTGAGGGAGAGAGAGAGCGAGAGAGAGCGAGAGAGAGAGAGAGCGAGAGAGAAAGAGAGCAATAGTAAGCGATTATCACACAGAGGAGAACAAGAGAGAGAGATGGAGATAGAGCCTGAGAGGGAGAGAGATAGCGAGAGAGAAAGAGAGCGATAGTAAGCGATTATCACACAGAGGAGAACAAGAGAGAGAGAGATGGAGATAGAGCCTGAGGGAGAGAGAGAGCGAGAGAGAGAGAGAGAGAGCGAGAGAGAAAGAGAGCGATAGTAAGCAATTATCACACAGAGGAGAACAAGAGAGAGAGATGGAGATAGAGCCTGAGAGGGAGAGAGAGAGAGATAAAGAGAGAATGTAGCCACTAATCAGCAAGCGCTTCCCAGGCTACTGAACCAAAAGTGGGCCGGCTCCTTAGCTTACATTCCTGCTTTTCAAATAAAGATACCAATAGAACAAAGAAAATTTGATAATAGGAGTAAATTAGAAAGTTGCTTAAAATCTCTGCTTTATCTGAATCATAAAAGAAAACATTTGGGTTTCATATCCCTTTAAGGTGCTGCTCTGTGCATGACAAAAAGAGACTGCAATCTTTGACCAACCTTTTTTTTTATGGAACAAAGCTATTGCATACAAGGCTGTATATTTATGTCACAATTCCCTGCATCCCCATATACTGAACTAAGAGATGATGTTGCGCTGAGGTATAAGAGAAGGCGAAGTTGCTATAGCAACAGCTCTGGTTTATTTGCTGCATTGACAACCTGTTATTTCAATTTGAAACCATTTATCTTGTCTCTAGAAATAGCTAAAGAGGATTCAGGATACATTTACTGATGTTTACAAAGTGGAACATATTTGTGAGCAAAATGTACTTAGCGAAAGGGAATTTACACTGAATACAACAAGTGATGCTCAAAACAAGGATAAATCTATAAAACCTCTTGATGGAAAGAAAAGCGTTTCTTATTTTACATGACAGGTCACATGACCTTTTAGTAATCTGTGTGAAAATGGCAAATTCTTAACCTGTTACATGCCGGTTATAAAATGACGCTGACACATTGGGCCTCAGTAGCTAATGGTTGCTGATTCTTTGCAATTCTGTCAGGATATTCATTGTGTTTTGCCAGTATGTGATTTAAATTCTCTAGAATGTTTGAAATTGTTTATAAAGTATTTCACAATGGAGCATAGAATCTTAATTAATGCAAGAAAACACATTCTCTAAACAAGGTTCAAAAGCAAATTCCAACATCTTATTGCAACTTCTTGACCTGAAACACATGAAATTGTAATGAAAAGCATAAAATAATTGTGTAATGAAAAGCAATAAGAAATATGTGAGCTCGCTACGTGTAGATATGCGCCATCAGTTGCGAATATCTACAG